>NW_013799808.1:0-554 GCF_000517525.1 Limulus polyphemus | reverse complement strand
GTTGGCAAATATCATAAATTGACTAATATATATCGGCATATATTTAAATACTAAATCCAAAGTACAGTTTAATTACTAAATTTAAATTATCAGTTAACTCGGCTTCGGACTATTCGAAATTCTAATACGTAACATGATGAGTTGAGTATAAGGTCCGGCATGGCCAGGTGGTTAGGGCGCTCAACTAGCAATCTGCGGGTTGAGGGTTTGAATCCCCGTCACACCAAACATGCTCGCCCTTTTAGCCGTGGGAGCGTTATAATGTGACGGTCAATCCTACTATTCGTTGGTAAAAGAGTAACCCAAGAGTTTGCGGTGGGTGGTGATGACTGGCTGCCTTCCCTCTAGTCTTACACTGCTAAATTAGGGACGGCTAGAGCAGGTAGCCCTCGTGTAGCTTTGCGCGAAATTCAAAAAACAAACAAACAAACGAGTTGAGTATACTTTTGGCAAGAATTGCATGTATATGACTTTTCTACATGTAAAAACAGTGTCGTGAGTTTATAATTACATTCTTCTCTTTTGGAAAATTGTTTTCCAGCTTTTTTGTTTGG
>NW_013799807.1:0-556 GCF_000517525.1 Limulus polyphemus | reverse complement strand
AACAAAGGCCAAATTCTGGTAAGTGTTGCTGCATCTGTTGATTTGCATGTCACACCACTTAAGTCATCTACAATACCCCCTATGTCGGAGAAGATAATTTGGGGTAGAATAAAAGAACATCCCCAAGGAAACCCAATGCTTGTGGAAGCAGTGGAAGACCCATCCAGGCCAGTGGATGTGAAGATTGGAAGGTTACTTGTAGCAGGTCATCAAGTAGTACCCATAACAGTGGCCAATTTCTCCAAATGTGAGCAAACACTTAAGGAAGGGGCATTGTTGGGTGTGTGACAGGAAGTAGAGCCAGTCAATGTTAAGGCAAGAAATACGACCATAAAGAAAGGACGTCCTCTCCCAGAACATTTAACTAAACTCTATAAGAAGAGTATAGTCCATTTGTCATCATCACAGGCTAATCAGGTTAGAGAACTTTTGGCGAATTATACAGACGTCTTTTCAAAAGGAGATCATGACCACAGCTACACAGACCTTGTGGAGCACAGAATACACACAGGCAATAACTGTCCAATAACGATCCCTCCGAGGAGAATAGCTCCGG
>NW_013799806.1:0-556 GCF_000517525.1 Limulus polyphemus | reverse complement strand
CTAGGACTCTTAGAGCAATTAAGTGAGAATGGCAACAAGGCTGAAACAAAATGTGGTGCTCATAATATTCTGTAATGCATGCTTACATTTGATTTTCTTGTACTTTTGCATTTTTGGAGAAATCTTTATCATCTATCAGTCGAGTGCAGAAACGTCTTCAGGACCCAAAAATGAATTTTAGAGAAGCAGCTGCTGATATTGATTCATTAAAAGAGAAATTGATAGAATCACGTGAATAGTCCTGTCAAGAAGCACTTAAAGTGGGCAAGAATCAATGTGAAACATGGGGATTGACCATTGAAAGAAGAAAAGTATGTCATAAACGAATGCCAGTTGAAAATGCAGCTGATGCTAGATTGACTACTGAACAGGAAATGTATCGCATCATGAAGGACGTTACTGATTGCTTGATTACAGAAATAATAAGAAGAATTTCTCGCATACTAGATTTAGATTCACGGTTTGGATGTCTACTAGATGTGCAAAATATTGTTTCTGGAGATTATGAAGATGGAAAAATGTTCTGATCTAGCAAAGAGCTATCCAGGTGATATTG
>NW_013799805.1:0-556 GCF_000517525.1 Limulus polyphemus | reverse complement strand
ACTTAATTAATCGTACATAATTTACAAACACAAATTAAATCAACAAAGTCTCTTAATTTTATGGGACATATCTTCTTCTGTACTGGTCTCCATCTCATTGGCTTCTGCTTCACGTGAGGTTCATCTGCTTCATCGGGAATTGTCCTATCATCAGTAACAGTCACATCAGTGGTAGTAACTTCATCAAGGGCTTCACTGTTTCCCTTCTCAAACCGAGTAGACTTTCTTCTTCGACAGTGAGTTTTTCAGGTGACACGTCTTCAGCAGCGTCATCTGTTCTGTTGTTCACTTCATTCCAACTGAAATGTCCTGGACTGTGATAAAGCCAAAGCCTGTTGGCATGCGCCACTTTTGGCTTACCTTGCCGAACACATCTTATTCGGAAAGTCACGTCTGAGAGATGATCCACTATGTCATATTGGCCTTCCCTTGAAGAAGACAACTTAGGAGACTTCCTTTGGTCTTCCTGGGATTATAAAACCACACATTGTCTACTGGTACAAAGCTGACTTCAGTATACTTCTTATAATAATATAGCTTCATCGAATCAGCAGAC
>NW_013799804.1:0-554 GCF_000517525.1 Limulus polyphemus | reverse complement strand
TTTTCAACTCTGGACTTAAAGTCAGGTTTCCATCAAGTAAAAAATGGCTGAAGCAGATAGATCCAAGACAGCATTTAGTTATAGCCAAGGTCTCTGGCAGTACCGAGTGATGCCATTCGGGCTCAGTAATGCTCCAGCAACATTTGAGAGGCTGATGGAGCGAGTATTTGAAGGCCTACAATGGAGTATAGCCCTAGTGTACCTGGACGATGTCATCGTATTTGCAACAACTTTTGACGAGGAAATGTCCCGGCAGGAGGAAGTATTCAAGCGTTTGAAAGCAGCAAACCTCAAACTCCATCCCAGGAAATGTCATTTGTTCCAGAAAGAGGTGCTTTACTTAGGCCACATTGTTAGCGAGAATGGTGTACAAACTGATCCTGATAAGGTGAAAGCAGTGCATGACTGGCCAACACCAGACAATGTGGGAGAGTTAAGAAGTTTCTTGGGACTCTGTACTTACTACCGAAAGTTTGTGAAGGACTTTGCAACTATAGCTGCTCCACTACATGATTTGACTAAAAAGGTCAGAAGTTTGAATGGACAGTTTTTTG
>NW_013799803.1:0-644 GCF_000517525.1 Limulus polyphemus | reverse complement strand
GTTGTGAAGACTTTCTTTATGACTTCACCCCCCACATGTTCAGTGTTGTGAAGACTTTCTTTATGACTTCACCCCCCACATGTTCAGTGTTGTGTAGACTTTCTTTATGACTTCACCTCCCCACATGTCAGTGTTGTATAGACTTCCTTTATGACTTCACTCTCTATGTTCAGTGTTGTGTAGGTTTTTATGACTTCACTATCTATATTCAATGTTGTGTAGACTTTCTTTGTGACTTCACTCCCTGCCTGTCAGTGATGTGTAAAACAATGCTTTCTTTGTGACTTTGAACTAAGCATTCTATAATAACTGCTGTCATTAATTGTTCTGATGCTGGTGAACTACATAGTCATTGAATGATGGGATTTTGTTTTAAACAGGTTCAGACAATGAGTTGGTGTGATGTAAATGGCTGGGTTGGTCAGGGTGGAGCTTTCTTAGGAACCAAAAGGTTAGTATTTCGTAAGAACAACATATGTTTCAGTTTTAGTTATTTAGTCCTTGTATCTTATTAGTATACAGCTGCTCTTGTTTGAACTGTACGTACTGATGTTCAAGCTCTCGTCCAAGATAACAGTTGTTAAGAATGTTTCTGTAAATTGATGTTAATGTTGTGGTTTAGTAACATTCACCAGCTTCCAAAC
>NW_013799802.1:0-556 GCF_000517525.1 Limulus polyphemus | reverse complement strand
CAAGTCCACACAGCAACGTTGGGTCCCATCCTGTACTAATACAACGGGAGCTGACCAGGGACTATCTGATTTTTCAACTATCCCTTCCTTAATTAGACCATCCATGACCTTCTCTATTTCTCGACGCTTTGCTGGAGCTATTCTCCTTGGAGGGATCTTTATTGGACGACGATTGCCTGTGTTTATTCTGTGCTCAACGAGGTTTGTGCAGCCGAGGTCATGATCTCCTTTCGAAAAGACGTCAGCATAATTTGCCAAAAGTTCTTTTACCTGAAGAGCCTGTGATGATGACAAATAGACTATGCTCTTCTTATAGAGGTCAGTCAAATATTCTGGAAGTGTATGTCCTTTCTTCACAGTTGTATTCCTTGCTTTAACATTGACTGGTTCTACCTCCTGGCACACACCCAACAATGCCCTTTCCTTAAGTGTCTGCTCGCATTTAGAGAAATTGGCCACTGTTATACGTACTACTTGACGACCTACTACAAGTGACCTTCCAATCTTTAAATCCACTGGCTTGGATGGGTCTTCCACTGCTTCTACAAGCACTGGG
>NW_013799801.1:0-554 GCF_000517525.1 Limulus polyphemus | reverse complement strand
GTAGTCTCTCTTCTTGTTCATTTTTTTCTCCTCCAACCATTGCTGTAATCTCTCTTGTTTATTTTGCTGTTCGAGCTGCCACTGTTGCAAGTTAGCTTGCCACTGTTGTAATCTCTTTTCTTGTTTCTTTTTCTTTTTCCTCCAACAACTGTTGTAATCCCTCTTCTTGCTTCTTTTCTTTTTCCTCCAACAACTGCTGTAATCTCTCTCCTTGTTTATTTTCTCGTTCTTCTTGTTTCTTTTCTTTTTTCTTCCAACAGCTGCTGTAATCTCTCTTCTTGTTTATTGTATCTTTCTAATTGTTTCTTTTCTTTTTTCCTCCAACAACTGTTGTAATCTCGCTTCTTGTTTCTTTTCTTTTTCCTCCAACAACTGTTGTAATCTCTCTTTTTGTTTATTTTGCTGTTCGAGGTGCCACTGTTGTAGGTTTTCTTGCAACTGCTGTTGTATCTCTTCTTGTTCATTTTCTCGTTCTTCTTGTTTCTTTTGCTGTTCTTGTATTGCTGTCATCAAACCTGCTAAGCTGTAGTTTGATTTCCCAATTCTCGTTTCCA
>NW_013799800.1:0-556 GCF_000517525.1 Limulus polyphemus | reverse complement strand
AAAAATATCTTTACAAAAAAGTTTTTAATATCATATTATAATTTTTATTTTTATTTAGTTCTGATGCGTTTGAAAATCGTCAAATTCTAGAACAACATCACGAATTATTAAAAATTAATTTCTTCCAAATTAACTTACTTTTCTTAACATAGGATGTATCAAGATGTTTGCTACCACATTTGTATGTGTTAAAATTAGAATTCAAGAAATATGGTCTCTTCTATTCGTTTCCTTTCATTGGTTGTGTATCGGTTTAGCTGTCTTATAGCTACGTACATTTGAAAGATTGAAACATTTTAAGGACTTAAGCTGGACTGTTATTCTTTTAATACAGTACTGTATTTACTTATCTTGTGCACATTTCATTTTGCTCGTTTTGTTTGAATTAAATGGAAGTATAATGTTAAAATTTTAATCATTGCAATATTATATATATGTCGCTGTGTGTTGCAGCTTTTGTATTTGTACAAAGTAAATTTGTAGAGATTGTAGAAAATATCGCTCTTTTTGTAACAGTTTCCGGGACAAAGAAATAAAATTGAAGGATATGATCAAC
>NW_013799799.1:0-555 GCF_000517525.1 Limulus polyphemus | reverse complement strand
GTTTTGTGTGTTTTTTTTTTTTACTCCTTCTCTTCATACCTAATATAGAGGTTGGCTCCCTCAAGACGTCAGTTGTATAACATACAAAGCTTTGAGTATTCTGCATGTTACGATCATCTATTATTGACTAGTAATTCCTGTTTTACTCTGTACTTAATCTTTATAAAGGAACACCAGATTTCTGTTAAATAGCTAACTTCAAGGAGTAATGATAACATAATTTACACTAGAATTATGATTTTTTTTAATTACCACTAGTTATTACAACTAAGCGATGACATCGTGCACTGTCCAGGATCACATTGAGTGGAATTAGGTTTAAACTGACGTTAGTGTTATGTCGACTGAAACAAGGAGAAAGATTAACAGTTTGGTGGTTTGGTAACTTTCTGGTTTGCTATCTTAGCGATGGTTTCTTGTCTTGTTTTTGGGCTTGTTGGACAATCACTTTTTGAAGTAAAACCCTCTGTAAGTGTTGATTTTGTAGCGTGCATATTTGTATTATGCCTGTTCAGTACATTGGCCAGCCCTACATGTAGTCTACCGACTCTATGA
>NW_013799798.1:0-552 GCF_000517525.1 Limulus polyphemus | reverse complement strand
GAAAAATAAATGAAAATAACTTATAAAACAAAAAAAACTGTAGTTTACATCTTATAGTTTAAAACTACCACAGCGATAAATTATTTCATAATCTCTGTTTTACTTTTGATTTTGGATAAGTAACAACGACCAGTTTGTATGGGTGCGTGGATTGAATGAATTAGCAATAGTTCATGTTGTGTTCAAGGACACATTCCCTAATCATACGACCGGTTTCTAATAAATAAAGATATTTACAATGTTAACATAGAATACGATTATTTTTCATTCTATCGTCCCAGTAAAGCTTCCAACCCGAAAACGTGAACGCAAGGTTTCCGTGTTTCCAACTTTTCAAAGCTGTATATATCCGAAACGGTGTGTAGTGAAGAAACGGAGATAAATTATTTTGTGTTTTTGACATTTTCCATATCAGCATTTGACGTTGCACGTAACGAACAACGAAACGGTGACTGGCACAGATAGCCCATTGTGTAGCTTTGGGCTTAATTACAAACAAACAAACTGTCTACCAACTAATTGATAACCAAAGACGAGTCCTAAAGTTTATCA
>NW_013799797.1:0-1249 GCF_000517525.1 Limulus polyphemus | reverse complement strand
TAATAATAGTACTGTATGTTGTATGTATCTATATAAATATAATAGTACTGTCTGTTATCTATATAAATATAATAGTACTGTCTGTTATCTATATAAATATAATAGTAGTGTATGTTATCTATATAAATATAATAGTACTGTATGTTATCTATATAAATATAATAGTACTGTGTTATCTATATAAATATAATAGTACTGTATGTTGTATGTATCTATATAAATATAATAGTAGTGTATGTTATCTATATAAATATAATTTATATTTATATAGATACATACAACAGACAGTACTATTATATTTATATAGATAACATACAACAGACAGTACTATTATATTTATATAGATATATACAACAGACAGTACTATTATATTTATATAGATAACATACAACAGACAGTACTATTATAGTACTGTCTGTTGTATGTATCTATATAAATATGATAGTACTGTCAGTTGTATGTATCTATATAAATATAATAGTACTGTCTATTGTATGTATCTATATGAGTTATGTTTTCTATAAGTTGGCTAAACCTCGTGTGATACTGTTGGAATTACGACCGAAAATGTAGCTAACAGCGAGGGGACCCAACTGATAATACATTGTATTCTAATCTTTATAAGTAAGAACTAAAGGACAGGACTCGGTGTTTAGCGACTACACAAAGGTGTTTAGGTTTAGCGACTACACAAAGGTGTTTAGGTTTAGCGACAACACAACTATGTTTAGGTTTAGCGACTACTCAAAGGTGTTTAGGTTTAGTGATTACACAACAGTGTTTAGGTTTAGTGACTACACAACTATCTTTAGTTTTAGTGACAACAAAACTGTGTTAAGGTTTGATCCTTTCTTGTTTTTAAATATCAAGGCATCGGATGGGGGAGGGGGCAGTGGTACAACAGTACGTCTGTGGACTTACAATGCTAGAAACCTGGTTTCGATACCCGTGGTTGGCAGAGTACAGATAACCCATTGTCCTGATTTTTCCAAGCCCGTTCCCTTGGCTGTGGTTTCGCTAGATAGTAGATAGGGACAGTGCTTAACTACAAACTACAAAGCAAGTGGGGGTTCTCAGCCTGGATGGTTAAGGTCTTGGGGTGGGGGTTGAGACCTCAAGATAAAAAGTATGAACGCCCCTTCATATATTAAACTATACCACACGACTCAATGCAAATAAAAAGTTTTTTTTCTACTAAATAACATTTGTTTTATATTCTACTTGTAATAAATAACATTTTTTTGTATTC
>NW_013799796.1:0-554 GCF_000517525.1 Limulus polyphemus | reverse complement strand
GTTGAAAAAAAAACATCCTAAAAACAATTCTAAAAATAAGACATTTTGGTGACAATAACTGTTTAACTCTCTTGCTATGGGCTCAGTCAATTCAACTGAGTTTGTAATCCCAAATTGACCTTTAGAGTTTCCATATCTATATAAATATTATGCTTGCATTTGTCTGTTCAGAACTTTTCTTGCATATTTCTCAATCGAACACTACAACTCTCACATCATTAAAAAAGATTTGTTCAATGAGTCCAGATTGCATATTGGCTTTTATATTCACCATCACCTAATGTTTTTTGCTTAGTTAAACTTTTTAATGCAACAAATATGCTACATGATGGTGAAATGTCATTGTCATCACCTGATGACTGGCTTCGATTTCAACTTTAGTTTTTTTATTTGCAAAGTACTTCACACTAACAACACTTGTAATTTCCTAAAGAAAAATGGATATTACACTAAATACAATTTCTATGGACTTTCTAGACTTATTTAGGTCTAAAATTACATGCTCAGTTCATTCAAAACTATATGCTTATCACTTTGTGAAAGTGTATTCAAAC
>NW_013799795.1:0-555 GCF_000517525.1 Limulus polyphemus | reverse complement strand
GAGCAGCGGTCCGGGTCGTCCTGGTCCATCGGAGAGGAAAAAAGGGCTGTCAAGAGGAGCATCGAAATGGATCTCAGATTAACGACTGCAGAAGTGGCCAAAGTTGGTGGGATGAGCCCGAAGTCTGTTCAACGGATTCTCCACAGATTGGATTATCGTTGCAGAGCAGCTAGACGGAAGCCCTTATTAAGACCTGCCAACATAGTCAGACGAAAGAAGTGGGCAAGTGATATGATGACCAAGCCTCTGGACTTTTGGAAGACCGTATTGTTCTTAGACGAATCAAGATTCGCTCAATTTTCGCACAGTGGATGGATATGAGTCTGGAGAATGCCTCGCCAAGAGTTTTGGCTCAACAGATTGCAGCCAACTGTGAAGCATGGTGGTTTCAACGTGATGGTTTTGGGAGCTGTTTGGGTTGGTGGGAGATCGAGCTTAGTGGAGTGCGTTGGCAACATAAATTTTGTGAAATACGTTGAAATATTGGAGGAAGGACTCTTGCCACTTTATTCCTCGGGTTTCGTGGACAAGAACACAACGTTGTTCCAAAAAGTT
>NW_013799794.1:0-555 GCF_000517525.1 Limulus polyphemus | reverse complement strand
CAGCTGGTCATTATATGTAGTTGTAATATCAGCTGTGAGTATGACTATATGGCAGCTGATCATTATATGTAGTTGTAATATCAGCTGTGAGTATGACTATAGTGGCAGCTGGTCATTATATGTAGTTGTGATATCAGCTGTGAGTATGACTATAGTGGCAGCTGGTCATTATATGTAGTTGTAATGCCAGCTGTGAGTATGATTATAGTGGCAGCTGGTCATTATATATAGTTGTAATATCAGCTGTGAGTATGACTATAGTGGCAGCTGGTCATTATCTGTAATTGTAATATCAGCTGTGAGAATGACTATAGTGGCAGCTGGTCATTATATGTAATTGTAATATCAGCTGTGAGTATGACTATAGTGGCAGCTGGTCATTATCTGTAATTGTAATATCAGCTGCGAGAATGACTATAGTGGCAGCTGGTCATTATATGTAGTTGTAATATCAGCTGTGAGTATGACTAGTGGCAGCTGGTCATTATATGTAGTTGTAATATCAGCTGTGAGTATGACTATAGTGGCAGCTGATCATTATATGTAGTTGTAATA
>NW_013799793.1:0-556 GCF_000517525.1 Limulus polyphemus | reverse complement strand
AATTAATACCAACAGTTGTTACAGCTTCAGAACTAGAATATTGTTTTAATAATTAATACCAACAGTTGTTACAGCTTCAGAGCTAGAATATTGTTTTAATAGTTAATACCAACAGTTGTTACAGCTTCAGAACTAGAATATTGTTTTAATAGTTAATACCAACACTTGTTACGGTTTCAGAACTAGAATATTGTTTTAATATTTAATACCAACACTTGTTACGGCTTCAGAACTAGAATATTGTTTTATATAGTTAATACCAACACTTGTTATAGCTTCAGAAGTAGAATATTGTTTTAATAGTTAATACCAACCATTGTTACAGCTTCAGAACTAGAATATTGTTTTAATAGTTAATACCAACAATTGTTACAGCTTCAGAACTAGAATATTGTTTTAATAGTTAATACCAACACTTGTTACGGCTTCAGAACTAGAATATTGTTTTAATAGTTAATACCAACACTTGTTACAGCTTCACAACTAGAATATTGTTTTAATAGTTAATACTGTTGCGTCATCGTGGTCACGTGACTGGTGTGGCGCCCTCTATTTA
>NW_013799792.1:0-556 GCF_000517525.1 Limulus polyphemus | reverse complement strand
CTGTTGTTCACTTCGTTCCAACTGAAATGTCTTGGACCATGATAACGCCAAAGCCTGTTGTCATGCACCACCTTTGGCTTACCTCGCCGACCACATTTTATTCGGAAGGTCACGTCTGAGAGACGATCCACTATGTCATATGGGCCTTCCCATGGAGAAGACAACTTAGGAGATTTCCCTTTGATCTTCCTGGGATTATACAACCACACCTTGTCTTCTGGTTCAAAGCTGACTTCAGTAGATCTCTTATCATAAGATAACTTCATCGAATCAGCAGACGTTTTCAAGTTTAAATGCACTTGATGGTGAATATCATCCATCCTTTCCGATAACACATTCACAAACTGTGACACATTCTCAGGCAACTCTTCATAAGGTTGAAATCCCTCATCCTTGGGTCCCCTTTTAGCACTACATGTACTGCATGTCCTGCACCATTCTTCCACATCTTGTCTCATACCTATCCAGTAAAATCTTTGTCGTAGGTGACTCAATGTCTTCTTAATTCCGAGATGTCCTCCTGTTAAAGTATCATGGGATTGACGCAGCACATCTT
>NW_013799791.1:0-555 GCF_000517525.1 Limulus polyphemus | reverse complement strand
TCCAATGGCAGGAAGCTGCTGATGTCCAGAGCATTGCTCATGCTCTTGGCCACAGCTTTTCTCGTGCTTCTAGCACGTCTGTTTCTTCCCCTGCCTTCTTGGCCATCAATTCTCGGCAGAGTGATCACCTCTTTCCTTTCGGGCCGATCGTCTCTATGATTATAATCGCCCCTTTACACTGGTGGAACTCAAACTTGCTCTTCATCGGTCTGGTAGTACATCGGTTGGACCTGATGATGTTCATTGTGAGATGTTGAGCCATCTCTCTCCTGCCTCTCTTGCTATTCTTCTGGTTATTTTTAACCGGATTTGGCAGGAGCATGTTTTCCTGATGCTTGGCGCCAGGCTATTGTCCTCCCTTTCTCTAAACCTGGGAAGGATCCCAAGATTCCTTCTAATTATCGTCCCATCGCTTTGACTAGCTGTCTTTGTAAGGTCTCAGAGAGAATGGTTAATGCTCGTCTTGTTTGGTTCCTCAAATCGAACATGCTCCTCTCGCCTACCCAGTGTGGGTTCCGTCGACAGCGCTCCACATGGACCGTCTGATTCGACTTG
>NW_013799790.1:0-555 GCF_000517525.1 Limulus polyphemus | reverse complement strand
TGGATTCAAGGCCAGAAAAGGTCAGCTTTCAGAGAAGTTTGAGGGACTTTCCTGGCACTGTAACAAACCTGGGCACAAGAGAGCTCAATGTTGGCAACTTCAACACAGGGGAGATGATACAGCAGGAAAGGCTGCTACCCAGCAAGGCTTTTGGAACTGTGGGGAGCAAGAACATCTGAGGTGCCAGTGTAAGAAAAATACCACCAATAAGTCAGTAGTGGTTGGTGCTAAGGGACGCCCACCAACCTCCATCGTGAAAGTCCCAACAGCTAAGTGTAAAATGGCAACCACACATAGTATCTACGTGACAGGGAAGCTGGATGGCCGAAGGTGCAACTTTGTCATAGATTCTGCATCTCAGCAGACCCTTGTGAGCATCAAGGTGCTGGATAACAAAGGAGTACCAGAAGCCGTACAGAAGCTCTGTGGTGTGACAGGACATTCTGCAAGGTTGTGGGGACCAGTGTGGGTAACTATCGAGCTGATGGGTATGAAAAACAGACAGAAAGTATACTTGGTTGACATTGAAGACCAATGCATATTAGGATTGGACTA
>NW_013799789.1:0-555 GCF_000517525.1 Limulus polyphemus | reverse complement strand
CAAAGCGAATTAAATACATTAAAGAATGATTTACTGTCTTTTACACAAGGATGATATATTAGCCATGGGCATAATCAGCCTCAGACCCTGCAGCTAAACCCTAATGCAAACACTTTCAGTCCTGTCAGAAGTCAAATTCCAGACATGAGTGTCAGCAATAGGGGTGATTAGTACGAAGGGAGGTACTCTGGGAAGCATATAGAGCACAATTTGAGCTCCTGGCAGAAATGAATGGATGGACAGAGGAGCAGAAAGCAATATATCTGGCAATGAGCTTGAAGGGACAACCACTGGAAATACTTGGACAGTTGTCAGCAGATGACAGGCACAACTATAGAGCACTCGTAGTTGCTCTAGAACGCAGGTATGGAACTCAAAATCAGTCTGAAGTCTACAGGGCTAGGTTTAGGACGAAAGTCCATGCTAAAGGGGAGAGCCTGCAAGAGCTGGCACAGGACTTGGAAAGTATGGCACACAAAGCCTACCCAACTGCACCACCCGATCTCTTCAAGTTGTTGCTGAGGGATCAGTTTGTAGATGCCTTGGACAGTCCAC
>NW_013799788.1:0-555 GCF_000517525.1 Limulus polyphemus | reverse complement strand
ATCGCACTAAGAACGTTTTCATGTTGATCAATAATTTAATCTACCTTCCTTAAGTTAACAAAAAATTGTATATAGAAATTGCATATGTTCTATATATAGAATTAAGTTTCACATAAAGAGGCGCTACCTCAAAATCTACTCCAAGCAAGCGGGAACTTACTCCAGCATGGTCTAATTCGACATGCTTCATTAATGAGAATTTACTCTATCATGAAACTGGTAGAACTATGTAAGAGAACTATTTACCGTAACATCTAATTCAATTTATTGCACTAACAATAAGTCATATATAAAAAAAAAGGTAGGTAAATGTAATTTATTATATTTTATAGGTCTATTTATATATGAACACCGTAGTTAGGACTATATCGTGTGTTACTGTTAGGCCTATGTCTAAGACTTACGTTACATAAACAATGGTTAAAATCATAAATGATATTCAACGTTAAACTGGTACACAATTAAAAATATTTTATTTAGGTCTATCTATGGCCTTCGAAAAGTTGACGACTCTACATGTTGTAGGATGACATTGTAACGTCGAAACATGTAGAG
>NW_013799787.1:0-552 GCF_000517525.1 Limulus polyphemus | reverse complement strand
CCAATACATGTCGATAAAATATTTATATATAATTAAAAAAGACCTATAGTGTGTAAAAAAAACTAAAAATACAATCTGATCGGACAGTGTCACCATTACCAATGACACTGTCCAACGTCAGGGGTAAACTCTTAGAAAACATGTGTCTAAAATGGTGCCGTCGCTCACGGTCGCAACGATGGCACGACAGTAAAATGTGTGCTATTGGGACTTGAGTGTCACAATGGCTACACATCGATGGGTCAATACCTGATAAAAGAAAACCCTGGGTTAAAAAACTATGACCAATGCGTAGCCTTGCCAGGACTTCCTCCTTCCGATCCTGACGGAAGCAAGACGGCCAAAGACCAACAGAAGGTTTGATCTGGAAAAGCTTGTTATGACGTTGGTCTTCCCAAGTCGACTGCCAACTGGCACGAAGCCGCGCCTTGAAGACAGGACCGTAGTCCATGTATGGGACAGGCACCAGAGCAGACGGACTTAGCTGCAGTGTCAACGAGCTCGTTCCCGTGAATACCGACGTGGCCAGAGATCCAGAAAAACTGGATGGAA
>NW_013799786.1:0-556 GCF_000517525.1 Limulus polyphemus | reverse complement strand
CGCCTGTAGTAACGAAAGCAACAGTTTTGAGAGGAACACGGTTGTTTGATTATAGTGACTGGCACCTGTAGTATCGAAAGCAACAGTTTTGAGAGGAACACAGTTGTTTGATTATAGTGATGGCGCCTGTAGTAACGAAAACAACAGTTTTGAAAGGAACACAGTTGTTTGATTATAGTGACTGGTGCCTGTATTAGCGTAAACAACAGTTTTGAAAGGAACACAGGTGTTTGATTATAGTGACTGGCGCCTGTAGTAACGAAAACAACAGTTTTGAAAGGAACACAGTTGTTTGATTATAGTGACTGGCGCCTGTAGTAACGAAAACAACAGGTTGAAAGGAACACAGTTGTTTGATTATAGTGACTGGCACCTGTAGTGACGAAAACAACAGTTTGAAAGGAACACAGCTGTTTGATTATAGTGACTGGCGCCTGTAGTAACGAAAACAACAGTTTTGAAAGGAACACAGTTGTTTGATTATAGTGACTGGCGCCTGTAGTAACGAAAACAACAGTTTTGAAAGGAACACAGTTGTTTGATTTTAGTGAATGGC
>NW_013799785.1:0-556 GCF_000517525.1 Limulus polyphemus | reverse complement strand
GCCCCAGTGTCCAATTGTACTTTTCTACCATCTAATCAGACTGGGGGTGAAGTGGCATTGTCCTGGTCTTTCGGATGCCAAACAACTTGCAGCATTCATGGAACGCAGCTGATTCAAAGTTACGGCCATGATCCGAATGCAGTTCATATAGCATACCAAATCTGAAGAAGAAATCACTATTAGCCGAAGCTACAGTTGTAGATTCCTGATTTGGTATTGCATATGCCTCAGGCCACCTGGTGAAATAATCCATCATCACACAAATGTACTTGTTTCCAGCACGAGTTTGGGGCAAAGGACCAGCAATGTCAACAGCTACTCTTTCCATTGGTGCATGTCCCTTATGCTTGGGTTCCCTTTTAGCACAACATGTACTGCAGGTCCTTCACCATTCTTCCACATCTTGCCTCATACATATCCAGTAAAATCTCTGTCGAAGGTGACTCGATGTCTTCTTAACTTCAAGATGCCCTCCTGTTAAACTATCATGGGATTAATGCAGCACAACTTCCCATAACTTTCTCAGTATAACTGTTTTCCAGGTCGTCACTTTCTC
>NW_013799784.1:0-555 GCF_000517525.1 Limulus polyphemus | reverse complement strand
GCACCAGGATGAGATGGATGGGTGTAGAGTTCTCTCTATATATTTCATTTGCTGGACTTAAAATACGTCATAAATAGGGGGTGTAGCTCAGTGGTAGAGCGTTCGCTTTGCATGTGAAAGGCCCCGGGTTCGATCCCCGGCACCTCCACAGTTATTACTTTTTCCAGTGGAGATAAAAAATAATGATATTTTGGTTAAAAATTTCAAAAAGCAAATTTTTAAGGGATGCAACAAAAATTATCTCTAGTGAATTTGGCAGCTGAATTATTTGAACACTAATAAGATGTGAATAATTTTTAAATATTCAAAGAAAACATATTCCTTATAGAAAGAAAAGGGTAGCTGCAAGTAAAAAAACAGGTTGGTTCACAGAGAATATAAGAGCTAATATATTAAAAAGACATAAGAAAATTAAATCTACTGGTATGACAAGAGATTTAGAAGATTATAGAAGATCAAGACGATTGGTCAAATAGGAAATTAGGACATCAAAAAGGGTGTATGAGAAAAGGTTGGCTAAAAATATAAACATTAACAGTAAGGATCTCTTTAAAT
>NW_013799783.1:0-556 GCF_000517525.1 Limulus polyphemus | reverse complement strand
GTTTATCACTACAAGAGTATGATTTGGGATAATCCATGTCCAAGGGGTTGATAACATTTGTACTAATGCACTTTCACGTGCTATATAACTTTATGATCAAAAGGTTCTTTGTATTGATTGTTTTTATATACTGTAATGATTATTGATGTGGTATAATCCTTTGAATAATGTATTATATTTAATGCACTGTATGTATATAATATCTTAGTTAAAAACTGCCTAAAGCCAATTTGTAATTCTCTAAAGAGGGAGTTGTAACGAATTTGTTATTATATATTTATATTCCTATCAACATTTGTTTAGATTAAATTTATATTTAGAAACATGCATAGCTTATACTGTTAAATATGTATTGTAAAACTCCCACCCATTCTCTAAAGTTGTAGAAGATTCTTGAGAGTAAGAATCAACAATATATGTGTGTATGTAAACACTTGTGTTAGCACCAGTATTGTTATGTAAAACTGAAATTTCTAGAAAGCCTCCAGGCGTCTATAAGTATAACAAACGCGACGCGCCAAAAAAAGAGTATCTATTATTTGTTCACTATAGTCAG
>NW_013799782.1:0-554 GCF_000517525.1 Limulus polyphemus | reverse complement strand
TAATGTTACTCCTATTTTCAAAGGAGGTGATAAAAAATTGTTCCCAATAATTATAGACCCATTAGTCTTACATCATTTATTGGAAACGTTTTAGAAAGTCTATTAAAAGATACTTTGCAATGATATTTAACAAAGTTTAGAATTTTATTGGATAGTTAATATAGTTTCACTATGGGAAAATCTTGCCTTACAAATCTTTTAACATTCTTTGAATAGGTTACTGCTTATGTAAATGAAGGTAATGGTGTAGATTTGGTGTATTTGGATTTTCAGAAAGCATTTGACAAGGTGACGCCTAAAAGGCTTGTAAAAACATTAGCTCTATAGGTGTGGTGGATAAGTTAACAAATTGGATAGAAGAGTGGCTGGATGGAAGAATGCAGAGGGTTGTTACAAATGGAGTTCAGTCAAACTGGATTAATGTCACAGTAGGGTCACTCAGGGCTCAGTCTTAGGACCTTTGCTGTTTTGATTTACATCAGTAACTTAGATGAAGGATAGTCAATAAATTACTTAAATTGTTGATGATATTATGGTCTTGGGTGTTGCTAGCT
>NW_013799781.1:0-556 GCF_000517525.1 Limulus polyphemus | reverse complement strand
GCCAAACATCAACTTTGCTGGAGTGTATCCAGTGGCTTCATGCTTTGCTGTCCTATAGGCCATCAACAGTGGAGGGAGTAAGACATCCCAGTCATCTTGGCGACTATTACAAAACTTTGCCAATTCCTGTCCCAGTGTCCAATTGTACTTTTCTACCATCCCATCGGACTGTGGGTGATGTGGTGTTGTCCTGGTCTTTCGGATGCCAAACAACTTGCAGCATTCTTGGAACACAGCTGATTCGAAGTTACGGCCTTGATCTGAATGCAGTTCATATGGCATACCAAATCTGAAGAAGAAATCACTAATAGCCGAAGCTACAGTTGTGGCTTCCTGATTTGGTATTGCATTTGCCTCAGGCCACTTTGTGAAATAATCCATCATCACACAAATGTACTTGTTTCCAGCACGAGTTTGGGGCAGAGAACCAGCAATGTCAATGGCTACTCTTTCCATTGGTGCACCAACTTGATATAACTTCATTGGAGCACGTCCCTTATGCTTCGGTCCCCTTTTAGCACAAAATGTACTGCATGTCCTGCACCATTCTTCCACA
>NW_013799780.1:0-557 GCF_000517525.1 Limulus polyphemus | reverse complement strand
GTCGTTACACAGTTATATGCAGAGTTTCACCCTCCAACTGTTCATTTTAAGGGAGTTATGGAAGGTTTTGCGTTTTGTACCAGTACTTCGCTTCATTTAGACGTATCTTCTCAAATTTTTTGAACGTTCGCGTCGTATTTGCATAATCACATGCAAAATTCTAGCTTCGTATTATCATTTTTCCATCTTTTATGGTCCTTTTTTACTATATTGGCTTTCTGAAAGATTATGTGTACTGCAGTGAAGCTTTTTAATTCTGCTCTGTTATCGATTTTCTGCTACCCCAGGCTACTAAATCGATGGATCTTAACCAAATTCGGCATGTATATTAACTAGTTCGTTCCACATTATCTTGCAAAGTTTCACATTCCTACTATTAATTTTAAAGGAGTTAAGGGAGATTTTGCGTTTTGTAGCAGTACTTCGTCAAATTTAGACGAATCTTCTTAATATTTTTGTGGAAGGTCCGTGGGAACTTTGCACATTTACTTACAAAATTCTAAACTTCTAGTATTAGTTTTAGGATTTTTGTTGTCGTTTTTTGTTACTCTTTTAAT
>NW_013799779.1:0-555 GCF_000517525.1 Limulus polyphemus | reverse complement strand
GTCAGTATTGTAGTTTAATAATTTATTTGGTAAGTTTGTTTATCTTTGTTAATGTCAGTATGGTAGTCTAATATTTTGTTTAGTAAGTTTCTTTAGTCTGTGGATGACAGTATTGTAGTTTAATATTTTGTTTAGTAAGTTTGTTTATGTCTGTTGATGTCTTTATTGTTGTCTACTATTTTATCTCTGTTGATATCTTTATTGTAGTTTAGTATTTTATCTCTGTTGATGACAGTATTATAGTTTAATATTTTGTTTAGTAAGTTTGTTTATGTCTGTTTATGTCTTTATTGTTGTCTAATATTTTATCTCTGTTGATGTATTTATTGTAGTCTAATATTTTATCTCTGTTGATGTCTTTATTGTAGTTTAATATTTTGTTTAGTAAGTTTGTTTATCTCTGTTGATGTCTTTATTGTAGTCTAATATTTTATCTCTGTTGATGTCTTTATTGTAGTTTAATATTTTGTTTAGTAAGTTTGTTTATCTCTGTTGATATCTTTATTGTTGTCTAATATTTTATCTCTATTGATGTCTTTATTGTAGTTTAATATT
>NW_013799778.1:0-922 GCF_000517525.1 Limulus polyphemus | reverse complement strand
TAACCCGTTATGTAGCTTTGTGTTTAACAACAAATCCACCAACTCCCATTTATGTCTTCGCTACGACCCTTCCCATCCACACCATACATTTCAGTCACTTTCATATCCTCGGTTATCAAAACTGCGTATATTTTGTCTTGAAAAGGCGATTACGAGTTAAAATATTTATAAATTAAAGGTTTCTTTATTAATCGCTCCTACCCTAAGCCTTTAATAAAAAAAAAGGATGCCCAATGCGTCATTTGTGTAACCCGTGAACACAACTTAAACACCAAATCTAAGTCTACAAACCCTCACAAAGATCTCTTAATGGACTGTTTTAACATCACTAACGTTCCCGTATCAATAAAAAAAAATTAAATATCCTAACTGAAGACCACACAATTTCCAAAATCTTCAACTTTCCTGCTCCAGACACGATAAAAAGTTTACATGCATTTCAAAAATCTTGATATACTGCGATATGTAAAAACAATATATAAATAACAAATAAGAAGATATGCTATACACTGGTCAAGCAGGTTCACGTGAACATATCTCCTGAATAAGAATGGCCTGACATAGCCAGGTGGTTAGGGTGCTCGACTCGCAATCTGCGGGATCAAATCGCCGTCCCACCAAACATGCTCGCCCTTTCAGCCGTGGGGGCGTTATAATGTGTCGGTCAATCCCATTATTCGTTGGTAAAAGAGTAGCCCAAGAGATGACGGTGGGTGGTGATGAGTAGCTGCCTTCCCTCTAGTCTTACACTGCTAAACTAGGGACGGCTAGCGCAGATAGCCCTCGCGTAGCTTTGCGCGAAATTCAAAACAAACCTGAATAGGAAATAATTACACTAAGAAACTCTCTCCTAGACACTTCAATAACTCTTGCGAGTGCATCTCCGACTTCTCTGTACTTGGACAATTGGCTTCTCTACTGT
>NW_013799777.1:0-398 GCF_000517525.1 Limulus polyphemus | reverse complement strand
TTGAAACAGCAAACCTCAAACTCCATCCCAAGAAATTCATTTGTCCAGAAAGAGGTGCTTTACTTAGGTCACATTGTAAGTGAGAATGGTGTGCAAACTGATCCTGATAAGGTGAAAGCAGTGCGTGACTGGCCAACACCAGACAATGTGGGAAAGTTAAGAAGTTTCTTGGGACTCTGTACTTAGTACCGCAAGTTTGTGAAGGACTTTGCAACTATAGCTGCTCCACTACATGATTTGACTAAAAGGCCAGAAGTTTCGATGGACAGTGTCTTGCCAGCATTCTTTCAAGACGTTAAACGAAAAATTGGCCTCCACTCCACTTTTAAAGCTTCCAGATCCCTCACAGCCGTACATATTGGATTGTGATGCTAGTAATGTCGGAGGAGTGTTGTCTC
>NW_013799776.1:0-554 GCF_000517525.1 Limulus polyphemus | reverse complement strand
TAATCGTTAGGAGATGCTTGTATTAAACCAAGAATCATTATGAGATGCTTGTATTAAACCAATAATCGTTAGGAGATGCTTGTATTAAACCAAGAATCGTTAGGACATGCTTGTATTAAACCAAGAATCGTTAGGACATGCTTGTATTAAACCAAGAATCGCTAGGATATGCTTGTATTAAACCAAGAATCGTTAGGAGATGCTTGTATTAAACCAAGAATCGCTAGGATATGCTTGTATTAAACCAAGAATCGTTAGGACATGCTTGTATTAAACCAAGAATCGTTAAGAGATGCTTGTATTAAACCAAGAATCGTTAGGAGATACTTGTATTAAACCAAGAATCGTTAAGAGATGCTTGTATTAAACCAAGAATCATTAGGAGATGCTTGTATTAAACCAAGAATCGTTAAGAGATGCTTGTATTAAACCAAGAATCGTTAGGAGATGCTTGTATTAAACCAAGAATCATTATGAGATGCTTGTATTAAAACAAGAATCATTTATGAGATGCTTGTATTAAACCAATAATCGTTAGGAGATGCTTGTATTAA
>NW_013799775.1:0-556 GCF_000517525.1 Limulus polyphemus | reverse complement strand
AATTGAGTTAAATGATACTTTGGATTTAGCAGTTGAATAAGAGCTGATATATAGTCTTAATATACAAACAATAATACAATTTACAATAACAGTTATTACAAATAATTATATCAAACAATGATTTATATACAAAAGTTTCACAATCTTACAAGCAATATAAAGTATTCTTTCTAGTCTGGAACTTCTTCGATATCTTATCGAGGGTTCGCGATGAGCGAGTTAATTGCGAGTTGACGTAGGTATAGCTCACTTAACGGGGAGCTAGCTAGCTTTGTCCTTCGTTATTCACCAGCCACACACGCCGAGTTTTTCACGATGAAGTTATATAATGTTTTCGTGAAAGTACTAATGTCTGATCAGAATCCACTGAAGTTAAATGATTTGTAATGTTCGAACTTTGTAAATGCTCCTAGTCAAATATCTTAAGTTTTCCGATTGACAAGCGTCATAATAATTACAGTTATAGCTTCCGAAGTTTATAGCACACTGACTATAGCAAACTAATAATAGATACTCCTTTTTTAGGCGCGTCGGATTGGTTATATTATAGGTGTGT
>NW_013799774.1:0-847 GCF_000517525.1 Limulus polyphemus | reverse complement strand
AGCAAGCCATAACATTTAATGATACTGTGTACTATCAATAACAAGCCACAAGATTTAACGATACTGTGTACTGTCAGTAAAAAAGACACAAGATTTAACATTACTGAGTCCTGTCAAAAAGAAGATACAGGATTTATCAATACTGTGTACTGTCAATAAGAAGACACAAGGTTTAACGATACTGTGTACTGTCAATAAGAAAAGACAAGATTTAACAATACTGTGTGGTGGCCTGTATCTTCTTATTGAATTTATCAATACTGTGTACTGTCAATAAGAAGACACAAGATTTAACAATACTGTGTCCTGTCAATAAGAAGAAAAAGGATTTATCAATAACGTGTACTGTCAATAAAAAAACACAAGATTTAATGATACTGTGTACTATCATACCATATCATAACATTTAATGATACTGTGTACTATCATACCATATCATAACATTTAATGATACTGTGTACTATCATACCATATCATAACATTTAATGATACTGTGTACTATCAATAACAAGCCACAAGATTTAACAATACTGTGTACTGTCAGTGAAAAGACACAAGATTTAACAATACTGAGTCCTGTCAATAAGAAGATACAGGATTTCTCAATACTGTGTACTGTCAATAAGAAGACACAAGATTTAACGATACTGGGTACTGTCAATAAGAAGAGACAAGATTTAACAATACTGTGTCCTGTCAATAAGAAGATACAGGATTTATCAATACTGTGTACTGTCAATAAGAAGACACAAGATTTAACAATACTGTGTCCTGTCAATAAGAAGATACAGGATTTATCAATACTGTGTACTGTAAAAAAGAAGACACAAGATTTAACAATACTAGT
>NW_013799773.1:0-446 GCF_000517525.1 Limulus polyphemus | reverse complement strand
GCTATAGTAAGAGTCTGACATACTTCCATCCTTACCTCTATGGGGCTAGGTTTACCATCAGGACAGACCATGCTGCATTACGCTGGTTAAGATCATTAAAGAACCCAGAGGGACTACTGGCACGTTGGATCGGAAAAATAGACCAGTATAATTATGATATTGAATACATAGAAGGAAAATCTCATGGAAATACCGATGGACTGATCCGAAGACCCTGCAAAAATGACTGCAGACATTGCTGCAAAAGAGAGGTTGAGCTAACCAGGTGTCATCAAGCTGAAGTCAAAGTGACTGAAGGGGTTGATGATGGTAAAGTGGAACCAGGTATAGATATTAAAGCAGAGCAGGAGAAATACCAAGATTTGAAGCCAATAATTGATTTTCTACAAGCAAGTGTTTTGCGCTCTGCTTGGGAGAAGGTGTCTAGCTTAAGCCCTATGACAAAC
>NW_013799772.1:0-556 GCF_000517525.1 Limulus polyphemus | reverse complement strand
AAAATTTGAAAATTTATGTTTATACTTTTTTAATTTAATAGAAGTTCAACTATTGGGTTATTTCACTCATTGATGCGATGATTGACCTCGTATATGCCTCAAAAGTACAATGTTACATATCATGCATTACGCTAGTATTGAAGAAATAACTAAGTTCAAAATGTTTCTGTTGTATTACTTTACATTGTATTTGGGTATTAAAAGAATGTGCCTTTTTTTCTCTGTAACTTTATTTACGGTCATCAACTTGTTGTTATTGTTGTTTGTAATTAAGCACAAAGCTACACAATGAGCCATCTGTGCTCTGCCCACCACAGGTATTGAAACCCGGATTCTAGCGTAGTGTGTTCAGCGGCTGCACGAACGTAGAACCTGGAACGCTAACAGCTAGACCAAAAAGAGCACGAAACATTTCCTGGTTTTTCTAATAGATTAACCAGATAAATGTTTTCATTAATTATTTATAACACTGTACAGTGGGGGCTAATTAGTCCCCTGACTTATAGTATTTTGGCACTTGTGTATAAAGTTAAAATCATAAATAGTATTCAACGTT
>NW_013799771.1:0-557 GCF_000517525.1 Limulus polyphemus | reverse complement strand
AAACACTTGCTTGTGGAAATTATCATTGGTTTCAAATCTTGGTCTTTTTCCTGTTCTGCCTTGATATCTATATTTGGTTCCACTTCACCATCATCAACTCTTTCAGTCTGCTTGACTTCAGCTTGATGGCACATGGTTAGTTTAACCTCTCTTTTGCAGCAATGTCTGCAGTCATTTTTGCAGGGTCTTCGGCTCAGTCCATCAGCATTACCATGGGATTTTCCTTCTCTATATTGAATACTATAATTATACTGGTCTATTTTTTCAATCCAACGTGCTAGTTGTCCCTCTGGGTTCTCTAATGATCTTAACCAGCGTAACGCAGCATGGTTTGTCCTGATGGTAAACCTTGCACCATAGAGGTAAGGATGGAAAAATGTCAGACTCTTTACTATAGCAAGGAGTTCCCTCCGTGTCACAGTAGTTCCTCTCTGGTCTACTCAACACCCTACTGAAGTAGGCCACCACATGTTCGTTTTCGCCCACTTTCTGAGACAACACTCCTCCAATTCCGACATTACTAGCGTCACAATCCAGTATGTACGGCAGTGAGGGAT
>NW_013799770.1:0-556 GCF_000517525.1 Limulus polyphemus | reverse complement strand
ATATTAAAGTTTTCTTTTCATTACCCATTCAAGCCGTCTCCAAGCATTACTTATTTAGTGAGATAAAACATTTCTTTATTGTGCTGTTAACCTATGTATGTTCAAAAACTGTGCGTAACATCACATTCATATCTTCACTGATAAATGTCAAGTTTTCCCATTTTTTAAGAAAACATATACTAAAAAGGATGTATTTACTTGTTCTACCAGTGTTATTAGTTAAAACTTTGTAAACACAACAAAGGTTCTGTTTACGTGCACAAGATACAGATATTACAAAAAAAAAATGATAACACAAGCTATAAAACTATTTTACAAACACAGCAAGGTTCGATTTCAGCCTTACAATTTTATTTCCTGTACTTGGAGAAAGCTCATTGGAATTTTCATCAGTTTGTTGTGAGAAAAGCATTACTAAAGAGTATGACCAACTTATAGCAGTTCCTGAAATCCCAATCGATGGCTACTTGCAGATCCCTTCCCATACCCAACTCAAATCTTGTTGACCTTACTGATCCATCATAAGAACTCTTCTATCTTGGAGTCAATCAACCCA
>NW_013799769.1:0-556 GCF_000517525.1 Limulus polyphemus | reverse complement strand
CAAAGTAATAAATTTCTGTATAAATAGACTCACGATATTATGTATATACAAAGTAATAAATTTATATAAAAATAGACTCACGATATGATGTTTATACAAAGTAATAAATTTATCCATAAATAGACTCACGATTTTATGTTTATGCAAGATAATGACACAGATTAATATACAACATACCAGTTGACACAGAGTAATATACAACATGCCAGTTGACACAGATTAACATACAACATTTCAGTTGACACAGAGTAATATACAACATGCCAGTTTACACAGATTAATAAATAACGTGTCAGTTGACACAGAGTAATATACAACATGCCAGTTTACACAGAGTAATATACAACATGCCAGTTGACACAGATTAATATACAACATACCAATTGACACAGAGTGATATACAACATGCCAGTTGACACAGATTAATAAATAACGTGTCAGTTGACACAGAGTAATATACAACATGCCAGTTGACACAGAGTAATATACAACATGCCAGTTGACACAGAGTAATAAATAACGTGCCAGTTGACACAGAGTAGCATACTACATAACA
>NW_013799768.1:0-556 GCF_000517525.1 Limulus polyphemus | reverse complement strand
TAAAATCGTGGTTTCGATTCCCCGCAGTGGATAGATCTCAAATAGTCTATTGTGTAGCTTTGCACTAGAAACCAACAACAACTATTATTATCCAATCCATTGTGAATTTTACTAAAGTAAACGTTTTATTTAAGGGAAAGCTCATCCCAAACATCCTGCTGTTATAAGACATTGATATTTCCTGTATATTTGTCCTATGAGGTAAAAACGTCTGGCTACAGGATTGGTCCTAGTAGTTGTAATAGTATTCCTAAAACAATCCATTTTTCAGTCTCACAATCTTTTTAGTCACTATTAGTATTTTTGAAGGTAAAAAATAAATTTATTGACAGTATAACTGAAAGAGCTTTTTTATGTGCATATTTGTGGACAATATATTGAATATTTGTATGTCGAAATAACACTGTTTATTTTATTTCAAACAAATTATGTAGTAGATAAAATTCAAATAGAGCATCATCAAATATTAAACCTAATTTTGTTCACTCTCAGACTTTTATCTTGTTTGCTGTAGATACAATCAATAATTATGAATGTCTGCGATTGGTGTTAAAAA
>NW_013799767.1:0-551 GCF_000517525.1 Limulus polyphemus | reverse complement strand
ATGATCATCGTTTCCAACGTGTGAACGTTGCTTCGTCTCTTCTGGCGCGGAGTCCATTTTTAGACAGAATTATCACTAGTGATGAAAAATGTATTCTCTATGCGAATATTAAACACCAAAAACAATGGCTCAGTCCTAGACAAAAACCACTTCCGACCCAAAACCTGGATTCTATCCTCAAAAAGTGATACTTTCCATTTGGTGGGACATCAAAGAGTAATTCATTTCGAACTCCTCAGTACACATCGAACTGTCAATGCCGAGATCTATAGTCAGCAACTAGAACATTTAAATCAAACCCTTCATCAGAAATGCCCTTCATTCGTTAATCAAAAAAGGTGTTCTTCTCCACGACAAGCACGTCCACATATGTTTGATGCAACACAAGATTATGGAGTTGGGTTGGGAAGTTCTCCCCCACCCACCATATTCTCCAGATATGGCACCATCAGATTACTATCTTTGTATGCAAATGTGGAAGGTGTTAAAGAGTACATCGACATGTTTATTTGGTCCAAAGCCAAGCGATTTCTTTAATATGATTGTAAGAT
>NW_013799766.1:0-556 GCF_000517525.1 Limulus polyphemus | reverse complement strand
CCTTGATGCTCACAAAGGGGTTTGCTGAGATACAGAATCTATGCAAAAGTTGCACCTTTGGCCATCCAGCTTTCCTGTCATATAGACACTGTGTGTGCTTGGCATTTTACACCTAGCTGTTGGGGCTTTCATGATGGGGGTTGGTGAGTGTCCCTCAACACCAACCACTATTGGTCTCATTGAGGCTGACTTATTGGTAATATTCTTCTTACACTGGCTCCTATGTCCTTGCTTTCCACAGTTCCAACAACCTTTCTGGAAAGCAGTCTTTCCTGTCATGGCATCTTCCCTATGTTGAAGTTTCCAGCATTGATTTCTCTTGTGTCCAGGTTTGTTACAGTGTCAGCAAAGTCCCTCAAACCTCTCTGAAAGCTGACATTTTCTGGCCTTGAATCCAGATAACTGTACCAACCTTGGTACCTGTGTGCTGGACTTAAAGTAGGATTCAAATTCGAGAGCTCTGGCCATTGTATCCTGCATGGTAGAGGGATGTGCTTGCTTCACTTGTATCTTTAGTTGTGGACTGTCCAAGGCATCTACAAACTGATCCCTCAGC
>NW_013799765.1:0-559 GCF_000517525.1 Limulus polyphemus | reverse complement strand
GCAGAACAGGAGCAAAACCAAAATTTGAAGCCAATAATTGATTTTCTAAGAGCAAGTGTTTTGCGCCCTGCTTGGGACAAGGTGTCTAGTCTAAGCCCTGTGACAAAGAACTATTGGGCACAATGGGATCAGTTGAAACTTGAAGATGGTATTCTTCTCCGGAGATGGGAAACTGCAGATGGGAAAGTGACGACCTGGCAAACGGTTATACCAAGAAAGTTACGGGAAGTTATGTTGCATCGATCCCATGATACTGTAACAGGAGGACATCTCGGAGTTAAGAAAACATTGAGTCACCTATGACACAGATTTTACTGGATAGGTACGAGATAAGATGTGGAATAATGGTGCAGAACATGCAGTACACGTTGTGCTAAAAGGGGACCCAAGCATAAGGGACGTGCTCCAATGAACTTATATCAAATTGGTTCACCAATAGAAAGAGTAGCCATAGATATTGCTGGTCCTCTGCCCCAAACTCGTGCTGGAAACAAGTACATTTGTGTGTTGATGGATTATTTCACCAAGTGGCCTGAGGCATATGTAATACCAAATCAGG
>NW_013799764.1:0-556 GCF_000517525.1 Limulus polyphemus | reverse complement strand
TAATTAACAAACTGGTTGCAGACTAAAGTCAACAGTGGGTCATAGAACGATAATTGTTATTGGATCTATTTAATCCACTCGGACTTGAGGAAACCAATGAAGAAATGTTGTAAATAGATGAGTTAATAAACACATTATCTGCAGACAAAAGTCAACAGTGGGTCATAGAACGATACTAGCTATTGGGTCCTATTTAATCCAGTCGGTCTTAAACATACACATGTAGATATGTATAAATATATGAGTTAATTAACACATTGGCTGCAGACTAAAGTCAACAGTGGGTCATAGAACGATAATTGTTATTGGATCTATTTAATTCACTCGGACTTGAGGAAACCAATGAAGATATTTTGTAAATAGATGAGTTAATAAACACATTGTCTGCTGATTAAAGTCAACAGTTGGTCATACATAGAACGATACTAGCTATTGGGTCCTATTTAATCCAGTCAGTCTTAAACAAACACATGTAGATATATTGTGAATATATGAGTTAATTAACACATTGTCTGCAGACTAAAGTCAACAGTGGGTCATAGAACGATACTAGCTA
>NW_013799763.1:0-556 GCF_000517525.1 Limulus polyphemus | reverse complement strand
CTTTACCACAATAATATTGTTACGTCTCAGTTCGTTAGTTAATTTTCAGTAAAAATTCTTTCCGAAGAACTTTACCGATACAAGTCCTTTTTTAAATAAAACTGGTTTATTCTTTCTGAATACAACTTTGCGATACACTTAATTTCAACAGTCGTGCTACAACAAACGCTATAACTCACAACGAATGTCTCACGTGCCCAACAATATTCTCTCTTTGTCAGCAGTTCTATTACTCATCACCTTACGTTGTTTCTTGGCCGGTCTTATATATACAAGACTACCCCAATCTAGTAGTCTCCCGACACTTCATGAAGGTTCGAGAAGGAAGTGGCGTGATACAAGCGTCACCTGACCTGTGTTGTCGTAACAGTGCCTCTTTCTTAATATTGTTCGTCCAGAACAATAGCCACATGCAATAAACCAATAACAATTAACAATAACTTAATTAAATGTACAGAATTACAATCACAAAATTACAATTCAACGAAGTCTCTTAATTTTACGGGACGTATCTTCTTCGTACTGGTCTCCGTCTCGTTGGCTTCTACTTCACGTG
>NW_013799762.1:0-1314 GCF_000517525.1 Limulus polyphemus | reverse complement strand
CCCTGTAGACTTCTGTCTGATTTCGGGTTCCGTGCCTGAGTTCTAGAGCCGACACCAGTGCTCTATAGTTGTGTCTGTCGTCTGCTGACAACTGTCCAAGTATTTCCAGTGGTTGTCCCTTCAAGCTAGTTGCCAGATATATTGCTTTCTGCTCCTCTGTCCATCCATTCATTCCTGACAGTAGTCCAAATTGTGCTCTGTATGCTTCCCACGATGCCTTCCCATCGAATTCCTGTGGCTTCCTTCGCCCCTTCCAGACCCTGCAGCTAAACCCTAATACAGGCATCTTCAGTCCTGTTAGAAGTCACATCCCAGATATGAATGTAGTACTAGGAGTGATCCAGTACAGAACCAATTTATAATAACTTAATATGAGTTATGCATTCTAGAATTTGTAGAAGCGGCAAATCAAACTACAGCTTAGCAGATTTGATGGCAGCAAAAGAAACAAGAAAAATGAGAAAAGAAACAAGAAGAGAGACAACAGCAGTGGCAAGAAAACCTGCAACAATGGCAGCTCGAACAGCACAATAAACAAGAGAGGTTACAGCAGTTGTTGGAGGGAAAAGAAAAGAAACAAGAAGAAAGATTACAGCAGTTGCAAGAAAACCTACAACAATGGCAGTTCGAACAGCAAAATAAACAAGAGAGATTACAGCAGTTGTTGGAGAAAAAAGAAAATAAACAAGAAGAGAAATTACAGCAGTTGTTGGGGAAAAAGAAAAGAAACAAGAAGAGAGACTACAGCAGTGGCAATTGGAACAAGAAAGGAAACACGAAGTACAAACGGAAAACATTAGTAAATTTAAAAGCGAATTAGATACGTTAAAGGACGATTTATTGTCTTTTACACAAGGAGGATACATTAACCATCAACTTAACCAGACCCAGACAATGACAAGAAAGAACTTGTGTCGCTTAAGTTTCGTCGGAACGAAGTTACGGAAAGTTAATTAACAAACGGAGACGTAACAATAGTATAAACTACTCTAAACCTACTGTTGCGTCAGCGAGTCACATGACTAGTGTGACGCCACGTTTCTAGGACTATCCCCTTAATAAAAACTGGTTTATTCTTTCCGAATATAACTTTACCAATACACTCAACTTCAACAATCGCGCTAAACAAACGCTGTAACGTCTTTCGTGCTCTCTGACTGCAGTTCAATTACTCACTATCTATATACACATTACCTTCCCCTCTTTTATATACCAGTCTACCCTCCATCTAGTAATTACTAGAGCATTCGCCAAAGTACATGACAGTTCTAGAAACGTTGCGTCACAGTAGTCACGTGACTCGCTGACGCAACA
>NW_013799761.1:0-556 GCF_000517525.1 Limulus polyphemus | reverse complement strand
AAAAAAAATTTTACTATTAGTATAAAAGTATTTTTTTACTAGTCTGCATGCAAAGTGATTTTCAAGTTAAGATTAAAAATACTTTTCTTCATCTCAGAAATCCCAAATTTCATTTGCATAATTTCTAAAACCTCCTAGACACATTTGAAATGTTTCTCTTCAGTAAAACTTTATATTTTATCTGTTATTTTCTCTACCCTAACACTATACAAGGTCTGTCAAATTGACCAACCTTGTAACCACTAAAAAAAATTGAAATAAATCTATAATTACCAAATTGTTCTTTCTAGAACGACTTCAAATTGTAACATGAAATTATGTTTGTTTATCCTAAGTTGCTTTAAATTCGTAACAGTATACATCTATTTATACTTAAATTTTATTGTTTTATTGCCCTTTAAACCATGTTTAACTACTATTCGTGCCATTATAAGTTGTAAATCACTTGGAGAAGGTGGAGCTCACATTATGTTATCGAATTACATTACCCACGAGCTATTCTGAACTGCTCGTGTGCATGCCTCATGAAACATTTTTATTATATTATTGTTATTAT
>NW_013799760.1:0-553 GCF_000517525.1 Limulus polyphemus | reverse complement strand
GTGTGTGTGTGTGGGGGGGGGGAGTCTGCAAGCCTTACGATATGTAATTATTTTTCTGCAAATACGTAATATAGAATATCTTTAATTAATCTAGGAATAAAGTAGTAGCTTCGAATAGTCCTTTCCAGCTCATAGAAAACTTCGTTGCAAAATTATTTATTATAAAATATAATAGATGTATCCTTATTAAGGGTATTATTAAGATGATACGTACTTTGTGTCCGAGAGACTCTTGGGGTTGTACTTGTAGACTTATCGCTTCTGAGACTAACATAGAGTCTTGCTTTCAGCTTTAAAATATCGAAGTAATTCTGTTCGTTCATTTACGGATCAAAGTGTTAGTTGTTTCTAAAGTGTCCTTTTCCAAACATATTTTTTTAACTATCACAGATGTCGACTATCAAACAAATCACATACAGTTAATAAACATGTCCATAACTACCTACTAACAAGAAAGGACCATATACCATCAATATCACGATTAATACTTTTATAATTAAAAAAATTAGGTTAAAAAACATAATTCCAAAACAACAATATTTACATAACTGCC
>NW_013799759.1:0-556 GCF_000517525.1 Limulus polyphemus | reverse complement strand
AACACAGTATTAATTATAGTTCTGGTACCATCACAAGGAAATATGAACAATGGCTCCTCCATGTAAGGAATGCTGGAGCCAGGCTTGTCAACACGGTAGTAATTATAGTTCTGGTACCATCACAAGGAAATCTGAACAATGGCTCCTCAATGTAAGGAATGCTGGAGCTAGGCTTGTCAACACGGTAGTAATTATAGTTCTGGTACCATCACAAAGAAATCTGAACAATGGCTCCTCCATGTAAGGAACGCTGGAGCCAGGCTTGTCAACACAACGTGAATTATAATTCTGGTTACACCATAAGATCTGAACGATAAAGTAACCAACTTTCCATTTCTTGATTGTCTTAATTAGGCCAAGCGAGACAAACAAAGAAGACAATTCCAGAAAGGTTTGGTTTTCGTTTCATTCTTTTGCAATCATTACCAGTACAATAGCTAAGTAAACCCCTTAAGCCTGTAATTACCAATGAAATCAAGATTTTCAAACATATTTCTCTTAACTATTTATGCTGCGTGACGAATGACTTTGTTGGTTTCGGTGTCCCTGATAATAT
>NW_013799758.1:0-556 GCF_000517525.1 Limulus polyphemus | reverse complement strand
CATAAAATAGATAAATATATTGAAGCTTTGATAAGTTCACTAACTTTACTGTTTCTTAGTTTCCATTTCAACAGCACTAGAATAATAATAAAATTAAATAGAAAAGGATACCTAAAATAATTTATACGGTTTGGCTGGATTTATTCTAATGAATAAAAGCTATGGCAGACAGTTCTTTAAGGTTAAGAAATGTTTGCTTTGTATCTGACATTCGGTTGTTTGGACGATTAAAGAAGCAAAGCCACAGGGAAAAATTTGAGTTCGTTGTTAAAATAGAACAAATACACATACATGTTTATATACATAATTATGTAAAACAGTTTTATCTTTGTTTCAATGAACTTTTGAAACAAGTATTGTTTGTGGATAATCGTAAAGTTAAATGTGGTACAATGTGTACAGCAATTCATGTGTATATACATAATTATGTAAAACAGTTTTATATTTGTTTCAATGAACTTTTGAAACAAGTATTGTTTGTGGATAATCGTAAAGTTAAATGTGGTACAATGTGTACAGCAATTCATGTGTATATACATAATTATGTAAAACAGTT
>NW_013799757.1:0-557 GCF_000517525.1 Limulus polyphemus | reverse complement strand
CAGAAATTTGAAAGCACAGACAGCTTAGTAGTAAGTTCTTAAATAAAAATGTTGACTAATGATTGATATGTCGGCAAACCCATTGGGTGGGGATCTATAGGTCCAATACCCTAAAATTTTGTTGTGTAAGAAAAACCCACTTACACTACCCGATCCCGGGTAATGTATCCGGTTGGTGCCTGAGCTGTGAGGCTGAAACCAACCATACATGCTGTCCACGGCGCCACCTACATCAAGTATTTCTTATATACTGCAATTAACACCCCTTATCCAGATTACCATCTACTCTTGTCAGAATTTTTGTTGTTGTTGTTTGTGTTTGATTGCATAACAACGTGTCCTAAATATTAGTTCGTCAAGAAATTAATGTCGCGTTTTGGAACACTTTCATTAACAAACCCCCCAAAAAACGTACACTACATATAATAGTTAAACGAACCGCCCAAACGTCAAGTTAGTGTAGCCTATATAATGTGTAAAGTTTATTATACTCTAATACCTTATAGTGATGGCACACGACGGGACACACATTCGGCATGTTATGCTGTTTGAAAAAA
>NW_013799756.1:0-555 GCF_000517525.1 Limulus polyphemus | reverse complement strand
ATCATCAAACATTTTATTGGCTCGTGACTTTATTCTGGAAGTGGCTGATGATAATCATCAAACCTTTTATTGGCTCGTGACTTTATTCTGGAAGTAGCTGATGATGATCATCAAACCTTTTATTGACAAGGTAATAGAAACGAAGGTGAACAAGTATCATTGTTTTGTAAACAGGTTTGCTTCTTTTTTACTGAAACTGATAAGAGTCTCTTAAAGTTAGTGTGAATTATGTGATCTCTCTTATGTTTTATAATCAAGCTGTTGGCGGAGTGTTTGTAGTGTGCAGAGATCGATACATTGGCGAAGAGTTGGATATGTGAAAGCTGATCATCGTGTCTTGTGAGGTTATCCTGGTTGTTTTATAATCAAGCTGTTGGCGGAGTGTTGCTAGTGTGTCAGACGTTGATACAGTCGTGAAAAGTTGGATACGTGAAAGCTGATCATCGTGTCTTGTGAGGTTATCCTGGTTGTTTTATAATCAAGCTGTTGGCGGAGTGTTTGTAGTGTGTCAGAGGTTGATACAGTCGTGAAAAGTTGGATATGTGAAAGCTGATC
>NW_013799755.1:0-555 GCF_000517525.1 Limulus polyphemus | reverse complement strand
ACCTTCTGTGGTCACCAAACGACCTAGGTCAGGTTTTACTACATTCTGTGGTCACCAAACGACCTAGGTCAGGTTTTACACCTTCTGTGGTTATCAAACGACCTAGGTCAGGTTTTACACCATCTGTGGTCACCAAACGACCTAGGTCAGGTTTTACACCATCTGTGGTCACCAAACGACCTAGGTCAGGTTTTACACCTTCTGTGGTCACCAAACGACCTAGGTCAGGTTTTACACCTTCTGTGGTTATCAAACGACCTAGGTCAGGTTTACACCATCTGTGGTTACCAAACGACCTAGGTCAGGTTTTACACCATCTGTGGTTATCAAACGACCTAGGTCAGGTTTACACCATCTGTGGTCACAAAATGACCTAGGTCAGGTTTTACACCTTCTGTGGTCACCAAACGACCTAGGTCAGGTTTTACACATTCTGTGGTCACCAAACGACCTAGGTCAGGTTTTACACCTTCTGTGGTTATCAAACGACCTAGGTCAGGTTTTACACCATCTGTGGTCACCAAACGACCTAGGTCAGGTTTTACACCATCTGTG
>NW_013799754.1:0-556 GCF_000517525.1 Limulus polyphemus | reverse complement strand
TAACAGTGACTAATCACAATCATTATGTAGTAAAATTATAGTTCAATATTTATAAAAATATTAGGCATAACAAAATATTTTCAGCAGTACCTAATATGTGATAGTAACACCATCCAGTTATAGAAACAGTAAAATAAACAAAAAAATATGTCATGAAAGTTAAATGCACTAATTTTTAGGTGTTACCATAACCCTTGTTTCAAAATATATTTTACTTTTTTAAAAATATAATAATAGATTGTTTTATAGACTCTTACCATTGGTTGTGTAATAAAATGTCATACATGTTTGAAAAATTACTCTTAGCTGATTGTTGTAAAGTATTGTTACGTCTCCGTTTGTTAATTGATTTTCTGTAACTTCGTTTTAACGAAACTTTAACGACACAAGTCTTTACTTAATAAAACTGGTTTATTCTTTCCGAATATAACTCTGCAATACACTTAATCTCAATACTCGCGCTAAAACAACACTGTAACGAACGAACGTTAACTTCAACAATACCCTGTGACTGCAGTGCAATTACTCACTGTCTACACACACATTACCTCCCGCA
>NW_013799753.1:0-555 GCF_000517525.1 Limulus polyphemus | reverse complement strand
ATAAATATTTGTAAAATATTTATGAATCATATAACATAATTTCATCATACTCTTCATTCTCTGTTTTCTAAAATTTCTAACTGCATTTTAACATGCTCGACCTTTCAGCCGTGGGGGTTTTATTATGTGACGCTCAATCCCACTATTCGTTGGTAAAATAGTAGCCCAAGAGTTGGCGGAAGGTGGTGATGACTAGCTGCCTTCCCTCTAGTCTTACACTGCTAAATTAGGGACGGCTAGCGCAGATAGCTCTCGTGTAGCTTTGCGCGAAATTCAAAAAACAAACGGCGAGAATGTTTAGTGGGACGGGGATTCGATCCCGCGACCTACAGATTGGGAGTAAAGCGCCCTAACCACCTGCCCATGCCGGACCCTTTTCGACTGCCAGTACAATTATTTAGTGCCAAGACCCTTTTTTTTTCAACGGCCGGAAATGTTTATTGAGTTGTAGAGTTGTATAAAATTCACAAAATATTGGATATATATATATACATAGAGAGAGAGATTTCAGAAAAGTTAGTAGATAAATATTCAAAATATATACGTCAAATAATT
>NW_013799752.1:0-1072 GCF_000517525.1 Limulus polyphemus | reverse complement strand
TTAACAGCTATCGAGTGGCGAGTGTAAGGTCTTTACATGAAGTAGGCTTAGGACTTTGAACTGTAAGAGTTTGTGATTTTTTTATATTGTTACGTCTTCGTTTGTTAATTAACTTCCCGTAACTTCGTTCCGACGAAACTTTAGCGACACAAGTATTTACTTAATAAAACTGGTTTATTCTTTCCGAATACAACTCTGCGATACACTTAATCTCAATATTCGCGCTAAAACAGTATCACGAACGAACGACCGTTAACTCCAACAATACCCTGTGACTGCAGTTCAATTACTCACTGTCTACTCACACGCATTACCTCCCCGCGTCACGTTGTCCCCCTCTTATATATACCCGCCTACCCCATCTAGTAAATACTAGAGCATTCGCCAAAGTACAGGATAGTTCTAGAAACGTGGCGTCACTGTAGTCACGTGACTCGCTGACGCAACAATATAAATTTGTATTTAAATTCGCAGTTTTAAGTTCAATAATTTTGTTTATAATAAAAATATGATTTACTATTTATAAGGATAACTTTGTGTCATTTGTACGTACTAGTAGTACCACTTTGATAGGTTTAGGCTTATCGTAAGAATTTTGTAATTTCTTTCTTACTATCATTACTTAGTAAGACCCACACTTCTGTTGTTGTTTTATAATTAAAACATACTAACAGATATATAAATATTTTATTCTGATATTTTGCAAAGGGGTTAAATAAAGTTAAATTACATAAATTTTATACATAAGTTACAAGTCAAGATAACATATATACAAAAGGAGCATCAATGTATGGATAAACATGCCTAATTTATAAGTTATGCACTGAGAAGTACACGTACAGTTGTATGCAAATCATATTTAGATGCAAAAATAAAAACGTAGTGAAAGTTACACTGAGGTATTTCATTAACATCTGTTTATATACACCTGGAAAAAAGTTAAGCACCCCCGTGTTTTTTTCAAGTGATTCAGATTCGACGTTCTTGTGACTGATTATAAATTACCATTCAATCTATATGTGTTTATCAAATGAGATTATGCATTATTGGGCACAAGAAAACAAGATTATCA
>NW_013799751.1:0-554 GCF_000517525.1 Limulus polyphemus | reverse complement strand
GCAGATCAAAAAATTAGGTGAAACAAGAAATTAGGACATCACAAAGGATCTATGAGAAAAGCTTGGCTGAAAATGTAAAAAATTAACCGCAAAGATTTCTTGAAATACATTAACTGTAAACAAAATGTTAGGATGGGGGTACGACCCTTAGGGGATGATAAAAGAAACCTCGTATCTGATTAGTATGAGATGGGTGGGTTATTAAATTTTGTTTTTTCTTCGGTTTTTACTAACGAAGATTTAAACAGTATTAACACATTTTGATCAGTTGATAAATGGAAATGAGATCAAACAAGATGACTGCATTAATTCTGAGCTGGTTAATAAAATATTGGGAGGTTTAAAAAACGATAAGGATCCTGGACCGGATAATATTTCCCCAAGGGTTTTGAAGGAGGTTAAGGATTGCATATGTGAGTCACTTGCTACTATTTTTTGTCAGTCCTTGAATAGTGGGCAGGTACCAGAGGATTGGAAGTTTGCTAATGTAACTCCTCTTATCAAGAAAGGTGATAACAATTGGCCCAGTAATTATAGACCAATTAGTCTTACAT
>NW_013799750.1:0-247 GCF_000517525.1 Limulus polyphemus | reverse complement strand
GTTAAACTACATACTTGCATAGGTAGTACAACCACCTTATAGTTAAACTACATACTTGTATATATAGTACAACCACCTTATAGTTAAACTACATACTTGCATAGGTAGTACAACCACCTTATAGTTAAACTACATACTTGTATATATAGTACAACCACCTTATACTTAAACTACATACTTGTATATAGTAGTACAACCACCTTATAGTTAAACTACATACTTGTATATGTAGTACAACCACCTTATA
>NW_013799749.1:0-550 GCF_000517525.1 Limulus polyphemus | reverse complement strand
ACATTTGCTGTTATGTTAAACTTATATTAAAGTTTTTCTTCATTACCCATTCAAGCCTTCTCCAAGCATTACAAGTAATAGTTTGTATGCAAGTTATCTGATTAATATTCATAAAATCACAATGTGAGGTAGTTTGTTTTACCTTTTTTAACATTCAGTTCTTTTTTTTTACAAACTAAGATTGTATATTATCAGAAACCAGTTTTTGTTCTTTTATATCACTTATTTATTTGCAAACGTTTTGTTCAAATTTTTAGTGATTTCATGTAAAAAGTCTTGCAAATAAGTTATCTGCTTATGTTATTTAAATGTGTATAGTTTGAATAACTGGCTTATATTCTAGATCATGTGGTTTTCTTAAGCATAATTAATCATGTTTGGGTACAAGTTTTGTTTTAATATTGTTGGATTTGTATAGGAATTGATGCGATAATTTATATAATGTTTTTTTTTTACAATAGAATTATTCATTTTTATTTAATGTAGAATATAAGTGTTTCTTGTGTATTTTTTTTTTTTCATTTAGATCCCTAAAAGAATTGTCTTTTTG
>NW_013799748.1:0-550 GCF_000517525.1 Limulus polyphemus | reverse complement strand
TAAAACAATTATTTGACTTAAAAGATACAAAACTTAGATGTTTGTCAAAATATGTGTTAGATTTTGAATTTAAACATATTCATATTAAAGATTTAATTACAGATTTAATTAAACTTAAAATGGAATCAAATACTAATAAATCTTTCAGAAAAGAAAAACAAAAATGTTATATAGTAATAGATTTTAAACATAAAATATATGATGATTTATCTCTACCTTACGTAATCCCTAAAAGTGTTCAAGAAAACATTTTCCCCATAAAATCTTTCCAACCGACAGTTAGTTTTAAATATAATAAACGTATAGGACCTCTTTTCTTTAACTATAAAAAAATCATTGAAATATTTAATCCTAGAGAAGTTGCCAAATTGTTTTGTAGCTGTAGTAGGACTTTTTTCATAATCATATAGTTATAGGTAGTATAGAGGTTATCAAGGACAGAGAATTAAGATCAATATTAGAGAAAGGTACTGAATTTGGAATTTTAAAAAAGACAAAAAAATGTGAAATCTTAAAAGATTTGGAGAAAGATATTGGTAATTATATTATT
>NW_013799747.1:0-555 GCF_000517525.1 Limulus polyphemus | reverse complement strand
AGGAGATTTCGGAATTAAGAAGACATTGAGTCGCCTACGACAAAGATTTTACTGGTTAGGTATGAGGCGAGATGTGGAAGAATGGTGCAAGACATACAGTACATGTAGTGCTAAAAGGGGACCCAAGTATAAGGGACGCCCACCTTATGAAGAGTTGCCTGTGAATGTGTCAGAGTTTGTGAAAGTGTTATCGGAAAGGATGGATGATATTCACCATCAAGTACGTTCAAACTTGAAAACGTCTGCTGATTCGATGAAGTTATGCTCTGATAAGAGATCTACTGAAGTCAGCTTTGAACCAGGAGACAAGGTGTGGTTGTATAATCCCAGGAAGACCAAAGGGAAGTCTCCTAAGTTGTCTTCTCCATGGGAAGGCCCATATGACAGTGGATCGTCTCTCAGACGTGACTTTCCGGGAAAAATGTGGTCGGCGAGGTAAGTCAAAAGTGGTGCATGCCAACAGGCTTTGGCGTTATCATGGTCCAGGACATTTCAGTTGGGACGAAGTGAACAAAGAAACAAATGACGCTGCTGAAGAGGTGTCACCTGAAGAAG
>NW_013799746.1:0-551 GCF_000517525.1 Limulus polyphemus | reverse complement strand
AGCACTGATATTACAATAATAATTGGGGAAAGAATGGCAATAGCACTGGTAAAAGAATGACAATAGCACTAATATTACAATAATAAGTGAAGAAGGAAAGACAAAAGCAGTGATATTACAATAATAACTGATTAAAGAATGACAATAGCACTGATATTACAATAATAATTGGGGAAAGAATGGCAATAACACTCATATTACAATAATAAGTGAAGAAAGAATAAAAATGGCACTGATATTATAAAAATAAGTGAGTAAAGAATGAAAATGGCACTGATATTATAATACGAAGTGAGGAAAGAATGACAAAGCATTGCTATTACAATAAGACATGAAGATAAAATGAAAATAACATTATATTACAATAATTAGTGAGGAAAGAATGAAAATGGCACTGATTTTACAATAAGAACTGTAGAAAGAAAGCCAATAGCACTGGTATTACAATAAGAAGTTATGAAAGAATGACAATAGAACTGATATTACAATAATAAGTGAGGAAAGAATGACAATAGCACTGATATTACAATAATAAGTGAGGAAAGAAAAAC
>NW_013799745.1:0-555 GCF_000517525.1 Limulus polyphemus | reverse complement strand
AAAAAAACTGTCAGAAAACTGTTATATGCATATGTAAATAAGCTGCATTTAAGCTATGCTTCTTGCAGGCATTATGTGTTAGATCAATAAATCCTGGTCTATTTGAAAACATTTTATATGGTCAGATGAACAAACTCACATAGACATAGCTTTATTCAATAAAACCATACATAAAATAACAATAAAGTAATGTTACTCATAATAGTGTACACAGTATGAAACAGTTATCAGCATTCAATGTATGACATGGGTTTATGAGATGAAATAAAGAAACTCACAAAAGCAACAAATAAAACCCATATTAAAGGAAAAAGTAGCTAAAAGGTGTTTATAGCAGTCTAGGAAACAAATCAAAGCTAAATTATGATAAAGTAAAGCAAATGTAAAGTTGTAATGAAGGCAAACCTAGCTGAATATGCAGAATATATTTCAGAAGGTTTGTGTTTACTGTATAATCTTTATATTATAAGAAATAGTGAAATAATTATAAAAATGAGCCAATTGCTCATATTTAGCCTCATAATTTGTTTTTTCATACATATTTCAAAGATGTCC
>NW_013799744.1:0-556 GCF_000517525.1 Limulus polyphemus | reverse complement strand
TATAGTTCAGTGTGTGATCATTAATTTATCATTCTACAAATATATCAGTCTTTGTAGTTCAGTGTGTGATCATTAATTTGTCATTCTACAAATATATCAGTCTTTATAGTTTAGTGTGTGATTATTATTTTATCATTCTACAAATATATCAGTCTTTATAGTTCAGTGTGTGATTATTAATTTATCATTCTACAAATATATCAGTCTTTGTAGTTCAGTGTGTGTGATTGTTAATTTATCATTCTACAAATATATCAGTCTTTATAGTTCAGTGTGTGATTATTATTTTATCATTCTACAAATATATCAGTCTTCATAGTTCAGTGTGTGATCATTATTTTATCATTCTACAAATATATCAGTCTTTATAGTTCAGTGTGTGATCATTATTTTATCATTCTACAAATATATCAGTCTTTATAGTTCAGTGTGTGATTATTATTTTATCATTCTACAAATATATCAGTCTTTATAGTTCAGTGTGTGATTATTATTTTATCATTCTACAAATATATCAGTCTTTGTAGTTCAGTGTGTGATCATTAATTTGTCATTC
>NW_013799743.1:0-557 GCF_000517525.1 Limulus polyphemus | reverse complement strand
TAATTCAGCACGATGATAAAGAAGATATTTATTCTTACGTTGCCTTAAATGGTTTAATTTAGTTTCAAAACTCATCAGTCTACATCGAAGAAAAAAAATATTATTTTCTCATTAGTTACACAACACTTATTAATGAAGAACATCTAACTATTACTAACATGTCTAAAATTTGTGATAAAAATCATGTAACCCGAAATCAAGTTTAAGTAAAATTATCTTAATAGGTAAAAGTAATTACTGCTTCTCAATAAAAATTATAAAATTCTAATTAATCAAGTGATATCGAACAACAAATTTATTTTTGCGGAATTCATTATTATTAATTAATTCTGAATACCACGAAAATCCGAAAGAAAACAAGTGATAAGAAGGCACTGAAAAAATGTCTAACGTTGGCATGAAGTACCCTCGCTCTATTAAAAGTGTTTTAACCAAGAAAAGTAGCCTGAAGCTACACGAGGGCTATCTGCGCTAGCCGTCCCTAATTTAGCAGTGTAAGATTAGAGGGAAGGCAACTAATCATCACCACCCACCGCCAACTCTTGGGCTACTCTTTT
>NW_013799742.1:0-553 GCF_000517525.1 Limulus polyphemus | reverse complement strand
GATAGACATGGATTCAGAGGAGGATACTATAGATGTGTCTCAGACATTTTTTGGTATCCGATAGGGATCTTGTGAATGATCATCCTACTGACAATACCTCGGTGAGAGACAACGATAGACGTGAAGGATCTGATTCACCTAGTGAAGTTCCATTTACTAAAAGTAAACTGATCACTGAACAGGAAAAAGATCTGCAGACCACTTCACTATATATATATATATGCACTCCCAAAAGATGAACTGGAAAAGTTTCAAATGTTTATTTTTTCAAAAATGTTGTGCTTATGAGGAAAAGGGGACCATCAAATGCGCCAGCTTCAGAGAACTGGGCTGTTGTTCATCAAATTTTTGTTCCCAAGGTATATACTTTTGAAATATTGTAGGTTGCCCATGAACTCCCCATAGGAGATAATTTAGGTGTCAACAAAACATGTGACAGAATTATGAGATATTTGTTTGGCCAAAATTAGGCAAGACATTTCTCAGTTTTGCAAAGCTTGTCAGACCTGTCAGTTGGTCGGAAAGTCTAACCAGAGAAAGAAAAAGACAAGAA
>NW_013799741.1:0-556 GCF_000517525.1 Limulus polyphemus | reverse complement strand
TGTGAAAGTGTAGTGGTTAAAAGAATACACATGTAATTTTTATAAATTCCATTGATTTAAAATTATTTCAACATTACAAGTAAACATTACTTACAGAAACAAATTATGGAAACTCAATCGTATGAAACTACGTTTTTTTTTTTTCTTACTAAAATATAAACAAAATAGTTTGTTATAAGAGGAAAGGTTATGTCTGGAGGAAAAGGAAAATTAATAACCTTAGTCTTGAACATTCTTAAGGCTGGCTGATGATATACAGATATTTGTTTTGATTTTTTTAGAATTTCGCGCAAAGCTACTCGAGGGCTGTTTGCCCTAGCCGTCCCTAATTTAGCAGTGATAGACTAGAAGAAAGACAGCTAGTCAACACCACCTACTCTTGGGCTACTCAACGAGCAATGGGATTGGACCGTCACATAATAACGCCTCAACAGCTGAAAGGGAGAGCATATTTGCTGATGGAAAATACAGATGTTAATTTGATGCCTCGATGAAGTTAAAATTACAGTACACAACTTTAACTGTTCTAGTTTTTATATATTTTGCTTATCAGAGT
>NW_013799740.1:0-555 GCF_000517525.1 Limulus polyphemus | reverse complement strand
GTTTCCCTTCTCAAAACCGAGTTGAGTTTCTTCTTCGACAGTGGCTTTTCCAGGAAACACGTCTTCAATGGCATCTTTTGTTCCATTGTTCACTTCATCCCAACTGAAATGTCCAGGACTGTGATAACGCCAAAGCCTGTTGGCATGCACCACCTTTGGCTTACCTCGCCGACCACATTTTATTCTGAAAGTCACGTCTGAGAGACGATCCATTATGTCATGTGGGCCTTCCCATGGAGAAGACAACTTAGGAGACTTCCCTTTGGTCTTCCTGGGATTATACAACCACACCTTGTCTCCTGGTACAAAGCTGACTTCAGTAAATCTCTTATCATAAGATAGCTTCATGGAATCAGCAGACATTTTCAAGTTTGAACGCGCTTGATGGTGAATATCATCCATCCTTTCCTATAACACTTTCACAAACTCTAACACATTTTCAGGCAACTCTTCATAAGGTGGGTGTCCTGTTAACAGATCCACTGGCAACCGAAGTTCCCGACCGAACATCAACTTTGCTGGAGTGTATCCAGTGGCTTCATGCTCTGCTGTCCT
>NW_013799739.1:0-554 GCF_000517525.1 Limulus polyphemus | reverse complement strand
TTATTCATCTATTTAGATAAGTTAATTTAACCACTTCATTTTATATAGAATCAGTTTGTTTAAAGACCAACCCACTTAGTGAACGTTTATTTACATTAGAGAAATATTATCTTCTAGTTTTGAAAATATCAGAAATAAAGTTGATAATTTGTTAATATATAAAATAAACCATTCGTATTTGAACTGTTATTTCATGACTTTTTATTCCAGACAGCTTCTTTCTTTCTCTGGCCTTTAGTTCTCCATCGTGTTACTCCTTCTTTAGGGTGGTTTACTACGTTTTGTATGACAGCGACTGTTTCATTCATAGGTAAGATATGTCAGAATTAGCTACTCTTATTCCAGGAAAGGAAAAAGGATGTACGAATTGATTGTATTTTAATAGCTTGGTTTATTTTATTTTTCATGATTTGTTTCACAAGTACATTTTCTCTATATATGAAATCAAATTATGTGTCCGTGACAATAAAACGACACCTTATTTCAAATCTTTACTGATAAATAAGCCTAATGTAACTCATGGTTTAATATTTACTTCTCAAAATATCGTACAT
>NW_013799738.1:0-557 GCF_000517525.1 Limulus polyphemus | reverse complement strand
ATCCTGTATCTTCTTATTGACAGGACACAGTATTTTTAAATCTTGTGTCTTCTTATTGACAGTACACATTATTGATAAATCCTGTATCTTCTTATTGACAGGACACAGTATTGTTAAATCTTGTGTCTTCTTATTGACAGTACATAGTATCGTTAAATCTTGTGTCTTCTGATTGACAGTACACAGTATTGATAAATCCTGTATCTTCTTATTGAACGGACACAGTATTGTTAAATCTTGTGTCTTCTAACTGACAGTACACAGTGTTGTTAAATCTTGTTTCTTCTTATTGACAGTACACAGTATTGATAAATCCTGTATCTTCTTATTGACAGGACACAGTATTGTTAAATCTTGTGTCTTCTTATTGACAGTACACAGTGTTGATAAATTCTGTATCTTCTTATTGACAGGACACAGTATTTTTAAATCTTGTGTGTTTTTATTGACAGTACACAGTATCGTTATAGATTTTGGCTTGTTATTGATAGTACACAGTATCATTAAATCTTATGACTTGTTATGATAGTACAGAGTATCGTTAAATCTTGTGCCTT
>NW_013799737.1:0-556 GCF_000517525.1 Limulus polyphemus | reverse complement strand
AGGGGTGTGCTTGCTTCACTTGTATCTTAAGTTCTGGACTGTCCAAGGCATCAATGAACTGATCCCTCAGCAACAACTTGAGGAGATCGGGTGGCGCAGTTGGGTAGGCCTTGTGTGCCATGCTCTCCAAGTCCTGTGCCAGCTCTTGCAGACTCTCCCCTTTAGCACGGATTCTTGTCCTGAACCTGGCCCTGTAGACTTCTGACTGGTTTTGGGTTCCGTACCTGAGTTCTAGAGCCTCTACCAGTGTTCTATAGTTGTGTCTGTCGGCTGCTGTCAACTGTCCAAGTATTTCCAGTGTTTGTCCCTTCCAGCTCGTTGCCAGATATACTGCTTTCTGCTCCTCTGTCCATCCGTTCATCTCTGCCAGTAACTCAAAATGTGCTCTATATGCTTCCCACAGTGCCTTCCCATCGAATTCCTGGGGCTTCCTTCGCACTGGATCACTCCTATTACTGACATTCATATCTGGGATGTGACTTCTAACAGGACTGAATATGTCTGCCTTAGGGTTTAGCTGCGGGCTCTGTAAGGGGCTTGCCATTGTCTGGGGCTG
>NW_013799736.1:0-557 GCF_000517525.1 Limulus polyphemus | reverse complement strand
TCAAACACAAAGCTACACAATGGGCTATCTGTGCTCTGCCCACTACGGGTATCGAAACCTGGATTCTAGCGTTGTAAGTCCGCAGACATACCACTGGGCTACTAGGGGGCTTTTTGGCAAAATAATTGATCAAAAAGTTTGTGTTTTTGTTTGTAACTAAACACAAAGCAACACAATGGGCTATCTGTGCTCTGCCCACTACGGGTATCGAAACGTGGATTCTAGCGTTGTAAGTCCGCAGACATACCGCTGGGCCACTAAGGGGGGGGGGGCAAAAGTTAGTGCAATTAATGGTAATACTGATGGTATGACTATATTATTAGGGAGTTTGGAAATAAGATTCATGGAGTCCACAAGCAATTTAGTGCATAAATATTTACGAAAACTACATATAAATCAGTGGCGCCAATTGGGGTTGGAGATTGGAGGGAGCATTCTCCTACCAAAACCTTTTTTTTTTTTAGAAATATAAAACGTCCGTTTAATAGGTTATGCCTCTGGTAAATTATTAATATTGATATATATACAAGGTACAAAGCCCTCTGGGTCTTCCATAC
>NW_013799735.1:0-558 GCF_000517525.1 Limulus polyphemus | reverse complement strand
GGGAAGGCAGCTAGTCATCACCACCCACCGCCAGCTCTTGTGTTACTCTTTTACCAACGAATAGTGGGATTGACCATTACATTATACCGCCCCCGCGGCTGAAAAGGCGACCATGTTTGGTTGGACGGGGATTCGAACCCGCAAGTTGCGAGTCGAACTCCCTAACCACCGGGCCTCTGACTTCCAGAGTAAAGCTAGAGCACTGCTGTATTTTTATATAATTAATAACTACACGTTAAAGCCAGTATATTTTCTCAAAAAAAAAAAGCCTAAAAGATATTACTGAAGTACAATTATTAAAGTAAATGCCTTACATAGGTTTAACATTTAAAAAAACAATTTTGTTTATGTCACAAAAAAACCAAACCTACAATCCCATAATAGTTTTCTGTTAACACGAAAAAATACATAACTATTAAAAAATAATTATTTTAATAATCACATAAACAATTTCAAACTGCCAGAATGACTAAGGCAGTCAAACCAAATAATTACACCTGTTTATTTATTGTATCTCGTCAATACAATAGCAACAACAAGAGAAAACTTTTATTTATT
>NW_013799734.1:0-556 GCF_000517525.1 Limulus polyphemus | reverse complement strand
ACTCTCATTCGTGCAGGAAATATGATCTAACTGATCATAAATACCAATGTCAACTAAAGTATCTAATTATGTGATCTTTAGATGTTGTTATGTAACGACAAAGTGTGATGAAATAACCCAATGTTTCTACTAATTTTGTGAAAATCTACTGGAATCTACAAGATAACTGGATTAGAGCAACGTTAGAATAAAGCACAACAAATAAAAACAAAATCTCTAATAATTAGTTGGGTTTATTTAGCAAAGTGACAACCTCGGTTTATCAATATCTAAGTGTAAATAGTCACTTCTCTTTTCTAGGTTGATTAGCATTCTGTTATTTATTAATATGTAAAATCAGGACCGTAGTCGTTGTTATGGTTACATAATTCATTACATTGTCTAATAAGATAAAAACGGCTGAAGGCCTTTCTTACACCTTCGTTGCTGTTGCTAAAAATGGATCAAAAGACATTACTTTCACCATATACAATAGATAATGGCTGGAGACGGCTTGAATGGGTAATGAAGAAAAACTTTAATACAACAGCAAATGTACAACGATGATGATGACAAA
>NW_013799733.1:0-556 GCF_000517525.1 Limulus polyphemus | reverse complement strand
AAGTCTGTGATAGTTAGTATTTTATAATGGAAGACTCTGACAGCTAATACTCTATGTTACAAGTCTGTGATAGTATTTTATAATAGAAGACTGTGACAGCTAATACTCTATGTTACATGTGTGTGATAGTTAGTATTTTATAATAGAAGACTGTAACAATTAATACTACATGTTACAAGTCTGTGATAGTTGGTATTTTATAATAGAAGACTGTGAAAGCTAATACTCTATGTTACATGTCTGTGATAGTTAGTATTTTATAATAGAAGACTGTGACAGCTAATACTCGATGCTACAAGTCTTTGATAGTTAGTATTTTATAATAGAAGTCTGTGACAACTAACACTCTATGTTACAAATCTGTGATAGTTAGTATTTTATAATAGAAGACTGTGAGAGCTAATACTATATGTTACAAGTCTGTGAGAGTTAATATTTTATAATAGCATACTGTGACAACTAATGCTATATGTTACAAGTTTGTGATAGTTAGTATTTTATAATAGAAGTCTGTGACAGCTAGTACTCTTTGTTACAAGTCTGTGATAGTTGGTAC
>NW_013799732.1:0-555 GCF_000517525.1 Limulus polyphemus | reverse complement strand
GTTGTTGTTTTTAATTATTTATTATAGTTTTAAAAATTTTAAACACAAGTGCCGGTAGTGCATACAATAACATCTATACCAGTACGTCAGAGATTTGAGCATCAATGGAGGAGCATTAAATTGAATAGATAATAAAAACAAATAAATCAAGTGTTATCTTCTTAATTGAACATTTGTACTTAATAACCACTTTAACAAACTGGCCTAAAACTTTTATTGCAAAGAGTACATAAATGTAACTAATATTAACTGAAAATATATGTTCTTAGAGGAGAGTGGACTGATATGGCCTGGTGTTTATGGTCGCGGGCAAAAAATATTATTCCAAACTTTTAAGTCCCCTTCACCGAACATGTTCGCTCTTTCAGCCGTGGAGGCGTTATGATGTGACGGTCAATCCCACTATTCGTTGGTAAAAGAGTAGCCCAAGAGTTGGCGGTGGGTGGTGTTGACTAGCTGACTTCCCTTTAGTCTATCGCTGCAAAATTAGGGACGGCTAGCGCAGGAAGTCCTCGTGTAGCCTTGCGCGAAATAAAAAACAACTATCTCACAGAA
>NW_013799731.1:0-556 GCF_000517525.1 Limulus polyphemus | reverse complement strand
CTTAGTCATCCTGCTATGTGAGGTGTACTTCACGTTTTTTTCAAATATCTGGATCATGCTGACCATTGTATTCTTTGAAGGACTCTTAGGAGGTTGTGCCTACGTTAATACATTTTACAGTATTTCTCAAGAGGTATGCTTGCTTTTGTAAAATTATAAATTATAAATGCCAATGATTTTGCTGCAAAGAAAAGTGGAACATGATTAAAATTTTAGAAGTTAATTCAACTTAAGTTGATTCAAATCTGGCTTTAGACATGTAGTTAACTGTGTTTTATTTTCAAATCAGTTGGTATTGTTAATATTGGAGGATCTTATTTTAATAAATAATAAGAGGCTATGCAACTTTTCAATATGTGCTCATTTATTTCAGTAAACAAATGTACCATAATGTTTGACATGATTTTCTAATTTTAACATTGTGATTAGAGTTGAAAATGAAAGGGAGTTGAATATTTGTAAGATCATCTTTTTCCAAATATTAATCCACATTTAACCTACTTAATTCAACCTCTTTAAATATTTAATTTTGTTCCATTTTTAATTGACAAACTGG
>NW_013799730.1:0-843 GCF_000517525.1 Limulus polyphemus | reverse complement strand
GTCTTGGAGATTTTTGCTTGAGATGTATTTGGTCAAACATACATCCACAAATGTTTAAGTTTTCAATATCCATAATTTATTTACATTTCTAGCATATATCTACTTAAACATTGTTTGTTTGTATGCTTTTGTCTTGTATATTTTCATTCGAGCTGCTGCGTTTGTGCCAAAATGATTCTAGGTAGGGCCATTCATATTAATAAAATATTTTCGAAACTAAGCTCCAAAAGTAACGAGTATTTTATTTCGAAACTAAGCTATCAACATTTAGCCGAAGTTCAGTAACTAAATCGGATGCCATTTACCTTAACACTTTTATAATACTGTCGATAAGCAAGGACGGATTTATTTATTTTATGTTTCTCGCTATTGAAAGTAAATGTTCACGCTGAAGTGTCCGATCCAGTATTGATAGGTATTTAGGTTTAATAACCCAGGGGTGGTCAGAATTAAAGTTATTTCTCTTCGCATCTTTCTTGGTTTGTTGGTAATTTTAGCGGTGCTTGTAATAAAAGGCGTGGCTTCCGTGCAGTTTGAGATGACTTGCCATGGTCGAACGAGAGGATAAGCTGTGCAGCGCATGCGTCATTGTGCCCATCGAGTTGTGTATTTCTATTAGTCTATAAATTCAGAAATGTGTTCACAGATGTAATAGGAATCGGGTTTTCCTGTTGAAATTAGAAATACTGTGTTCTCAGATAGTTCAGTACTGTATAAAGTCGATAGATGTTTTTTCGTCTCAAGTGAGCAGACGTCATGTATACGTTTATTCACACTAAGTTTTGTTTTAAATCTTTAATTTTTACCAAAGAATTGTTCAATTGAGGCCTTACAAATATTTTA
>NW_013799729.1:0-778 GCF_000517525.1 Limulus polyphemus | reverse complement strand
TTTTTCAAGATGAAAAACATTAAAGTTATTTCATTGTTAACTCTTTTTTATTGTTATAGTACGAGGCACAGTATGTTAAATTACAAACTCCAGTAAAGGGTATGTGAGTTGTGTAAATGTTTTGCTTTATAGTAGTGATTTGTAAAGATGTTTTTACCGTAATACTTCTTCGTGTTGCTAAATAACTGGTATTGTTGTGGCAAGGGTAAGTTATTTCGATTTCTTGAATGGCGTGTCATTAAAGTGTCATTACATAAAGTGTTATTATGAGAATAACTTGGATGTACTTGGGGTCCTCCAAATATATCAGACTAGATAGAATATGTCATGTTTCATGATGAAATGATGCATTACGCATATTTTTCTTCTTCTGCTAAACCTAGTCCAGCTATGAAACACTTGAGTTTGTAACGTTTATTTCTTATTAAAGACTCCAACTATATAAATATTGGAATACAAAGTCATTGAAATTTCAATGCAATTTATAAATAATGCAACAAACCTCGATTTATCGGATTATTTATCGTGATTTATTTGTTTATAAATCTAGTTTCCTTGTTAGGGGTCGTATGATAATTTAAATATTTCTCATCATTTATCTAGTAAGAATCTCAAGCTTTTATTTATATATTGTTGTAAATTTGAAAGAGTCCACCAACAAAAGAACAACATCACCAGAATACGATAAATGACCAATACTGGATCACCAACTATATTAAACAAAACGTCATTTGACAGTTTCACTATTGTGTTTTTCGTTTAATCAAACTGTTAAATA
>NW_013799728.1:0-557 GCF_000517525.1 Limulus polyphemus | reverse complement strand
CTTGATACACACAGTTTTCTTTTTTTAACACAAATATGTTTTAATATACAAACAACAACCCAATTTACAAAAAAAAAACAGTTATTACAAATAGTTATCACACACAATGATTTATATACAAACATTTTACAAACTTACAAACAATATAAAGTCTTCTTTCTAGTCTGGAACTTACTTAATATCTTATCGAGGGTTCACGACGAGCGAGTTAATTACGAGTTGATGCAAGTACAATTCACTTAATGGTAAGCTAGCTAGCTTTGTCCTTCGTTATTCATCAGCCACACACGCCGAGTTTTTTACCGTTGAAGTTAGGTAATGTTTTCGTAAAAGTACTAATGTCCGATGAGAATCCACTGAAGTTAAATGATTTGTAATATTCGATCTTTGTAAATGCTCCTGGTCAAATATCTGAAGTTTACTGATTGATAAGTGTTATAACAATCAATTATAGCTTCCGACGTTTATAGCACACTGACTATAGCAAACCAATAATAGATGCTCCTTTTTTGGCGCGTGGCGTTGGTTATATTCATAGGCGTGTGGAGAGTTTCTAG
>NW_013799727.1:0-554 GCF_000517525.1 Limulus polyphemus | reverse complement strand
ATAGTAGACATAAAATCCTGAGCATCAATACATCTTTTTTCAAGCGTGGTAGTTCAAGATACATTTTTGTCATATCATGAATGATAAAATTATTAACGCTTTCGGGCCTAGTTAAACGGCCATAGATCAATAATCAATAAACGTACTTGAGTTATTTGGTAGTTTTAGGTTTAGAATACAAATCCCTATCAATATCTCACGAAAGTGTACCAATTTCACCTTCTTTTTTTTTTCAGGGGGTTAATTTAAAGATTTCAAATATATTACTCTTTCTTCCCATTCCCTTCGTTTTTTTGTTTTGTTTTCATAAACATTTGTAAGAGTATGAATACGATTTAAATAATCCATACATCCTAACAGCTTATCTGCTTTAAACGATTCCCAAGTCCTACCAAACTTTCGTTTAGCGATTGGACGATATTTTTGAAATGCTTCTCAAGCCTCATTAGATAAAGAAACGGGCCCGGCATGGCCAGGTGGATAAGGCGCTCGACTCGCAATCTGAGGGTCGCGGGTTCGAATCCCCGTCACACCAAATATGCTCGCCCTTTCAG
>NW_013799726.1:0-556 GCF_000517525.1 Limulus polyphemus | reverse complement strand
CAACAATGGCAGCTCGAACAGCAAAATAAACAAGAGAGATTACAACAGTTGTTGGAGGAAAAAGAAAATAAACAAGAAGAACAAGAAAAGAAACAAGAAGAGAGATAACTGCAGTGGCAACTGGAACAAGAAAGGAAACAGGAAGAAAGTCTCCAACAGTTGCAGGAAAGTCAGCAGCAACTACAGGAAAATCAACAACAATGGCAAGAGGTACAAATGTAAAACATCAGTAAATTTAAAAACGAATTAGATACGTTAAAGAACGATTTATTGTGTGTTACACAAGGAGGATACGTTGCCCATAGACTTAATCAGCCCCAGACAATGGCAAGCCCCTTACAGAGCCCGCAGCTAAACTTTAATGCAGACATATTCAGTCCAGTTAGAAGTCACATCCCAGATATGAATGTCAGTAATAGGAGTGATCCAGTGCGAAGGAAGCCACAGTAATTCGATGGGAAGGCACCGTGGGAAGCATATAGGGCACAATTCGAGCTACTGGCAGAGAAGAATGGATGGACAGAGGAACAGAAAGCTGTATATCTGGCAACGGAGT
>NW_013799725.1:0-556 GCF_000517525.1 Limulus polyphemus | reverse complement strand
TGAGTGTTAAGGAATTTAGAAAATTTTAGTAACTGCGGTCATGTTATTAATAAAGCTGAAAACGACTGTTAATCTTCATGCTCTAAATATGTTATAGTACAATAGTCTCCACCCCCCTTAATTGTAAAGTTTGTTTGTTTTTGAATTTCGTGCAAAGCTACACGAGGGCTACCTGCGCTAGCCGTCCCTAATTTAGCAGTGTAAGACTAGAGGGAAGTCAGCTAGTCATCACCACCCACCGCCATCTCTTGGGCTACTCTTTTTCCAACGAATAGTGGGATTGACCGTCACTTTATAACGCCCCCACGGCTGAAAGGGCGAGCATGTTTGGTGTGACAGGGATTCGATTCCCCACAATTGACAAAGCGCAGGTAGCCCATTGTGCAGCATTGCGCAAAAATCTCATCATTATGTGGTCATATATATATTTTCACCTAAGTTTTCGGATAATGCAGTTTAGATTTCGAATTTACAACTGAAAGTAATACTGCGACATTATACCAAAAATAAAGGATACTTGGGGAAGAGTTAATGTTAGTTTGTTTTTTTATTATAT
>NW_013799724.1:0-553 GCF_000517525.1 Limulus polyphemus | reverse complement strand
CTGTGCTCTATATGCTTCTCACGGTGCTTTCCCATCATATTCCTGTGGCTTCCTTCGCACTGGATCACTCCTATTACTGACATTTATATCTTGGATGTGACTTCTAACGGGACAGAATATGTCTGCATTAGGGTTTAGTTGCGGGCTCTGTAAGGGGCTTGCCATTGTCTGGGGCTGATTAAGTCGATGGTCAATGTATCCTCCTTGTGTAACAGACAATAAATCGTCTCTTAATGTATCTAATTCACTTTTAAATTTACTAATTTTTTCCATTTGTACTTCTTGTTTTCTTTTTTGTTCCAGTTGCCACTGCAGTAGTCTATCTTCTTGTTTCTTTTCTCGTTCTTCTTGTTTATTTTCTTTCTCCTCCAACAACTGCTGTAATTTCTCTTCTTGTTTATTTTGTTGTTCGAGCTGCCACTGTTGCAGGTTTTCTTGCCACTGTTATAATCTTTCTTCTTGTTTCTTTTCTTTTTCCTCCAACAACTGCTGTAATTTCTCTTGTTTATTTTGCTCTTCGAGCTGTCATTGTTGCAGGTTTTCTTGCAACTGC
>NW_013799723.1:0-1117 GCF_000517525.1 Limulus polyphemus | reverse complement strand
GTTCATGGAGTAGTTGTACCAAATAACGCTACAGAGGAGTATGGTGGTTACAAATACGGTAGGTTTAATTCTAGTTACCGAATTTATAACCCCATGCTTATCTTTAGCGTTATTTGTAACAACAACTCTACGAACACCTAGATGTAATTCTAGTTAACCACCAAATTCATCTTTAGCCTTACTTGGTACAACTATACTATGAACACTTATTACCGAATTTATCCTAGGTGTAACTCTAGTTACAGAATTTATAACCACCATACTCATCTTTAGTCTTACTTGGTACAACTACTCCATGAACACTTAGGTTTAACTCGAGACCTAGGTGTAACTCTAGTTACCGAATTTATAACCACCATACTCATCTTTAGCCTTACTTGGTACAACTACTCCATGAACACTTAGGTTTAACTCGAGTTACTGAATTTATAACCACCATATTCATCTTTAGCGTTATTTGGTACAACAGCTCCACAAACACCTAGGTGTAACTCTAGTTACCGAATTTATAACCACCATACTCATCTTTAGCCTTACTTGGTACAACTACTCCATGAACACTTCATGGAGTAGTTGTACCAAGTAAGGCTAAAGATGAGTATGGTGGTTATAAATTCGGTAACTAGAGTTACACCTAGGTGTTCGTGGAGTTGTTGTACCAAGTAAGGCTAAAGATGGGTATGATGGTTATAAATTAGGTAACTAGAGTTAAAACTAGGTATTTGTGGAGTTGTTGTAACAAGTAAGGTTAACGATGAGTATGGTTATAAATTAGGTAACTAGAGTTACACCTAGGTATTCGTGGATTTGTTGTACCAAATAACGCTAAAGATGAGTATGGTGGTTACAAATTCGGTAACTAGAGTTACACCTAGGTGTCTATGGAGTAGTTGTACCAAGTAAGGCTAAAGATGTGTATGGTGGTTATAAATTCTGTAACTTAAGTCACACCTAGGTGTTCATGGATTAGTTGTACCAAATAACGCTAAAGATGATTATGGTGGTTATGAATTCGGTAAATAGAGCTACGCCTAGGTGTTCGTGGAGTTGTTGTACGAAATAACGCTAAAGATGAGTATGGAGTTACACATCCAGTAACTAGAGTTACACCTAGGTG
>NW_013799722.1:0-556 GCF_000517525.1 Limulus polyphemus | reverse complement strand
TATATGGAACATCAACTTAAAGACATGCTACTACATGAAACATCGTACTAAAACATGTAATCACATGAAAAATCGAACTAAAAACATGTTACTACATGAACATCGTACTAAAGTCATGTCACCACATGAAACATCGTACTGAAGACGTCACTACATGAAACATCGTATTAAAGACATGTCACAATGTGAAACATCAACTTAAAGATGTGTTACTACATAAAAATCGTACTAAAGACATGTCACTACATGAAACATCGTACTAAAGACGTGTAAATACATGAAACATCGTACTAAAAATATGTCACTACATGAAACATCGTACTAAAAACATGTCATTACATGAAACATCGTATTAAATACATGTCACTACATGTAACATTGTACTAAAGACATGTTACTACATGAAACATCTTACTAAAATCATGTCACTAGAAGAAACATTATAATAAAGCCATGTCACTAAATGTAACATCGTACTAAAGACATGTCACTGCATGATACATCATACTAAGGACATGTCACTACATGAAAATTCGTACTAAAGACATGTCACTAA
>NW_013799721.1:0-558 GCF_000517525.1 Limulus polyphemus | reverse complement strand
CACCCCAGTGAAAGAACAGACCATTCCAAGCTTTTACTTGTTGTTAAACAAATGTTTAAACAACTCTATTTATTAAATTATTAACAAAATTATTACTTCTTCGAATAATATCCAACAAATGTGGAAAAGATCTGTGTGAATATTTCTAGTAGTATTATCTCTTCTGTGGCTCTAAATATATACGTAACGAGCCAGGTGGCTCGCATGTTTACCTCCTCGTGCCAAAATAGTAACAGAGCACAATGCCAAGTTCTGCTTGAACTTTTAATTGACGTTTTCATTAATAGCAAACGACGAAGATTAAACAAAAAATCAAATCTAATAAATATCAACCCACCAGAGTTCTAATAGATATCAATCTGTTCGGAAGAGAGCGAGAGTATTTCATAATTATCCAATTTTTTTTTCTGTGGCTTCTTTTCGCTATTCGTCTCTATTTCCCTTACATCGTAGGTAAAACAAAACAGCGTAGAATAACCAGAGTTTTCTAAGATAAACAATGCGCAGGCGCTCTAAAATAACATTTCAATCCCGTGTACGCCTGTGTTTGTTTGTTTG
>NW_013799720.1:0-557 GCF_000517525.1 Limulus polyphemus | reverse complement strand
ATCCCATCGGACTGTGGGTGAAGTGGCGTTGTACTGGTCTTTCGGATGCCAAACAACTTGCAGCATTCTTGGAACACAGCTGATTAGAAGTTACGGCCTTGATCTGAATGTAGTTCGTATGGCATACCAAATCTTAAGAAGAAATCACTGATAGCTGAAGCTACAATTGTAGCTTCTTGATTTGGTATTGCATATGCCTCAGGCCACTTGGTGAAATAATCCATCACCACACAAATGTACTTGTTTCCAGCACGAGTTTGGGGTAGAGGACCAGCAATGTCAATGGCTACTCTTTCCATTGGTGCGCCAACTTGATATAAGTTCATTGGAGCATGTCCCTTATGCTTGGGTCCCCTTTTAGCACAACATGTACTGCATGGCCTTCACCATTCTTCCACATCTTGCCTCATACCTATCCAGTAAAATCTCTGTTGTAGGTGACTCAATGTCTTCTTAACTCCGAGATGTCCTCCTGTTAAACTATCATGGGATTGACGCAGCACAACTTCCGGTAACTTTCTCGGTATAACCGGTTGCCAGGTCGTTACTTCCCATCT
>NW_013799719.1:0-555 GCF_000517525.1 Limulus polyphemus | reverse complement strand
GGCTATTCATGTCATAAATTGTAGTAAGTGTATATAAGGGAGCATTTTCAAAAATAGAAAGAGGTGCGAAGGGTGCCACTGTGTTTGATTTATTATATGAGCAATATCTTAGCAAATTGAAAAGATAAGTGGATCTTACTTTAAATTCTAGCTTGTAAATATTGGTACTTTGAGTTTCTACTTGAAATGAAACTAAAGACTTAGTATTTTGACATCACAGACATCTAATTTGAACCAGTGCTGCATTCAACATACCGCGTAACACACAAAAATCAATGTTTAACTGGTTTTTTGAATATTTACTTTTAAATTAACAACTCAAAAAACTCAATGACATGGCCTTTCACCCATGACCCTTCTGGAATGGGTTAATAACACAACTGTAAAAAGTTTAATTACCTCATTTTTCTCTGATTCTCCATCACACTTTTCTTCTTGTTCCTCTTTTGTTACATCAAACTTCAAAATTGTATGTAGAGAACTTTCTTCCAAGAAATCAGCTTTTCCTGGAACTATAAGTACAAATAATGTAGGTTTGTTTATAACAAGATTCAA
>NW_013799718.1:0-603 GCF_000517525.1 Limulus polyphemus | reverse complement strand
CACAAGATTTAACGATTACTGTGTTCCTAGTGTCTTCTTATTGACAATTTAACGATACTTTGTACTGTCAATAAGAAGACACAAGATTTAACGATACTGTGTACTGTCAATAAGAAGAGACAATATTCGACGATAATGTGTACTGTCAGTAAGAAAACATAAGATTGAACAATAATTTGTCCTGTCAATAAGAAGACACAAGATTTAACGATACTGTGTACTGTCAATAAGAAGACACACGATTTAACAATACTGTATACTATCAATTACAAAATACACCATTTAGCAATACTGTGTACTATCAATAAGAAGATACACCATTTAGCAATACTGTGTACTATCAATAAAAGACACAAGATTTAACGATACTGTGTACTGTCAATAAGAAGGCACAAGATTTAACGATAATGTGTACTGTCAATTAGTAGACACAAGATTTAACGATACTGTGTACTGTCAATAAGTAGACACAAGATTTAACGATACTGTGTACTGTCAATAAGAAGACACAATATTTAACGATACTGTGTACTGTCAGTAAGAATACACAAGATTTAACGATACTGTGTACTATCAATAAGAAGACACAAGATTTAACGATAC
>NW_013799717.1:0-358 GCF_000517525.1 Limulus polyphemus | reverse complement strand
AATAAATACCTAGGTGTAACTATAGTTACCGAATTTCTAACCTCCATACTCATCCTTAGCCTTACTTGGTACAACTTCTCGATAAATACCAAGGTGTAACTATAGTTACCGAATTTATAACCACCATACTCATCTTTAGCCTTACTTGGATGGAGTTGTTGTACCAAATAATGCTAAAGATGAGTATGGTGGTTATAAATTAGGTAACTATAGTTACACCTAGGTGTTTATGGAGTAGTTCCTAAATGTAACTATAGATACCGAATTCATAATCAGCATACTCATCTTTAGCCTTACTTGGTACAACTACTCCATGAATACCTAGGTGTAACTCTAGTTACAGAATTTTATAACCACC
>NW_013799716.1:0-557 GCF_000517525.1 Limulus polyphemus | reverse complement strand
CTTGCCCATTTAGCCTACATATAGGCCAATTATAGTGCATTCATAGATATAAAACAATCTAAAATATTTAATATCTATACTTTTCAGATAAATTTCATGACGCTACAAAGATTTATCAAGAAAAAGCAAAAACGGAATGCAGAACCAAATGGGAAAAAACTGATCTAAAAGCTGGATACTCAACACCCCGGCAAGTGTTCAGTGAAACTCAAGAAAAGTTATTGGCAGATTACATAATCAAGGCATCCACAATTTTTTATGGACTTTCTCCAAAAGATATCAGACAATTAGCCTACCAATTTGCAAACGAAAATAAAATAACAGCTCCCTTGAATTGGGCAGCAACAGGAATGGCTGGCCCGGACTGGTTTACCAAATTTATGAAACGTAATGGATTATTATCAATAAGAACGTCAGAAGCAACGAGTCTCAGCAGGGCGACAAGTTTTAACAAAAGAAATGTAGATATGTTTTTTGACAATTTGTCACGTGTGCAGGAGAAGTTTAATTTCAGTCCATCAGATATCTATAATTTAGATGAGACGGGGGTAACCACT
>NW_013799715.1:0-558 GCF_000517525.1 Limulus polyphemus | reverse complement strand
AAGTTACAATATGAAGTCATGCTAGAAAGGAAAAAGGGTAATTTAGGTATATTTCTTCTTTTTTTTTTGGTGCTTACGAGGTCAGTCGAATTGACCAATCCCGTTTTGAGATAGAGTAGAGAACATAGCAGACAATCTATAAAGCTCTACTGAAAAAAAAATGTTTGAAATGTAGTTATGGCGTTTTAGGGATTACAGGAAGGAAATTTAAGAATTTTTAGATGAGGAAAAGTATTTTTTTAATTTTAATATGAAAATTTATTGCACACAGACTATTCAAATCAAGTACTCAATGTATTCATGGACAAAATTTATTTTATTTTATTAAAAATACTTCACTAAGAAATATTGTAATATTAAATGAAAGACTGGCAAGAGAGTTATAGGTATTAAATCTATAAATACTTTAAACGAGGTAATATAATATATATCTCCCATATGTCTTTTGAAAAGAAGTGTCTTGATTGGTTCCATAGTCTCCCTTCAGCATCTTCGAGATAATGTACATTTTCTTTGGTTCAATAGCAAGCCTCTCAATGTTTACCACGCTTTGATTTG
>NW_013799714.1:0-865 GCF_000517525.1 Limulus polyphemus | reverse complement strand
TACTTATTGTATATAGTTTCCAAGTGACAATGACTGTTCATTTCTTCACAGCTCAGGATAAAGACTGCAAGTCTCAACCTGTTATAGGACCTTGTGAAGCTTATATCCCCAGTTATTACTACGACCCAGACAGCCGCCAATGTAAGAGATTTATTTATGGAGGTTGTGGTGGGAATGGAAACCGATATAACACGGTAGCAGACTGCTTGGCTGCTTGTTCAGGTTTGTAAATAATGTTTCCTATTTTGTTGTTCAGTATAAACTTATGGAACTTGAGAAATGTTTGTAGTAGCATAAAACAGTTTCTATGCCAAATGTTTAGCTTTCTAAAGTTTATTACACTTAATGTATAAGTTTTCAAGTGACAGTGACTGCATCATATGGTCACAGGTCACGACTGCACGTCTCCACGTGACCCAGGACATGTAAAGGTCTTTTCTCCACATATTACTACGACCGATTTTTTTTCCATACAAAAGACATTTACCATGCTTGGCTGTCTTTAGATGTTTCTAATCAATGTTTCTTGTGATCAACGTTACATTTCCCGATAAATATATGCAGTAGAATACATATTATAACGTTCCATGTGTACTACATGTATTTACTGTATATTTATAATACTTACATCAGACCAAACAACTCTAGATTCAAAGCTGTCATCTCAATAATATTTTAATCCTTATTTTTTTTCAGGAGTTTTATAAAGTTGAAGATTTTTGGAAAAGCGGACGATCATGCACGAGAAGAATCTGACAGTTTATGTTATCACATGTCCTTGTCAGATATATCTAAACATGTTCGTGTTCAGTGGATTGATAATACAACATGACGTCTTGTTTATGGATAATTCTCGATTTCTAAT
>NW_013799713.1:0-556 GCF_000517525.1 Limulus polyphemus | reverse complement strand
ATTTTCCGTCTTCGAAATCTCCAGAAACAATATTTTGTACATCTAGTAGAAACCAAACCGTAAATCTAAATCTAGTAAGCGAGAAAATCTTCCTGTTATTTCTATACTCAAGCAATCAATAATATCCTTCATGATGCGATAAATTTCCTTTTCAGCAGTCAATCCAGCATCAGCTGCATTTTCACCTGGCATTCCTTTACGACGTATTTTTCTTCTTTCACTGGTCAATCCCCATGTTTCACATTGATTCTTGTCCACTTTAAGTGCTTATTGACAGGACTTTTCACGTGATTCTATCAATTTCTCTTTCAAAGAATCGATATCAGCACCTGCTTCTCTAAAATTCATTTTTGGGTCCTGAAGACGTTTCTGCACTCGATTGATAGATGATAAAAGATTTCTCCAAAAATGCAAAAGTAAAAGAAAATCAAATGTAAGGATGCGTTGCAGAATATTATGAGCACCACATTTTGTTTCAGCCGTGTTGCCATTCTCACTTAATTGCTCTAACAGTCCTAGCAATTCATCCAGTTTTTCATGTACAACTTTTACTGCC
>NW_013799712.1:0-772 GCF_000517525.1 Limulus polyphemus | reverse complement strand
CAGTTAAACTGGTCTACACATTGTAATAGATAAGCTCCATAGTTGTGTTAAGTGAATTACCAGTACTGTTTGATGTAGTGTTAATTGAGCCAACGTTTTATTCAACGTAATTTCCTCACTCGCACTCCTGTGCAGTAGTGTGTTGTCTGTCAGTCAGTCAGTAGATAGTCGTGACGTCAGTAAAACGTGCGCATGACATATGAATTTGAAAGGAAAGAAACAAAAATATTTGTTACTCTTAATTTTGGTTTTATTTACTCTTGAAACAGAACACTTTATGCGACCTTGCGGAGGTACATCTAGTAAGTTACTTTAATTACACAATGTCAGCGTATAATTGTTAGGCGTGTTATCAAACAGTATAGATTTTATAAGGATTGCTAGACAGAAGTTGAAATATTTCCTCACTTGAATTACATACATTCAAAGAAATCATTTAACACATAAACATAAGTGAAAGTTACTACAGTGTTAACCACTGGTGGTTACTGTACAACTTGATTATAGTCTCTGGATACTCTGGTAAAGTTTATCACACACAAACAGAAGTGAAAGCTACTACAGTGTTAACCACTGGCGGTTACTGTACAGCTCGAGTATAGTCACTGGACATTCTGGCAAAAGTTATCACATGTAAACATAAGTGAAAGTTACTACAGTGTTAACCACTGGCGGTTACTGTACAGCTCGAGTATAGTCACTGGACATTCTGGCAAAAGTTATCACATGTAAACATAAGTGAAAGTTACTACAGTGTTAACCACTGGCGGTT
>NW_013799711.1:0-813 GCF_000517525.1 Limulus polyphemus | reverse complement strand
ATATATATATATACAATAAATAAACAATAAAGTTAAATTTTGTGTGAAATTTAAAATGTAATTAATAAATTCCCATATGAAATCCGAAACCTAAATCAGTCCTTGATACTGCTGAGATTGAACTTTCATCCGTTTATCAATATTTTACTGCCTAACATTCACATATGGGTGCACTGTACAAATTGAACATTCCCATATGGGTGCACTGTACAAATTTAACATTCCCACATGGGTGCACTGTACAAATTGAACATTCCCATATGGGTGCACTGTACAAATTGAACATTCCTACATGGGTGCACTGTACAAATTGAACATTCCCACATGGGTGCACTGTACAAATTGAACATTCCCACATGGGTGCACTGTAAAAATTGAACATTCCCATATGGGTGCTCTGTACAAATTGAACATTCCCACATGGGTGCATTGTACAAATTGAACATTACCATATGAGTGCATTGTACAAATTGAACATTACCATATGGGTGCACTGTACAAATTGAACATTACCATATGGGTGCACCGTAAAATTTGAGGGTAAAATAAAACTTGCTTTATTTTATAAAGTTTCTATCACATGCATTTAGACTTAGAAGGGCTAAGAAACCTGAGAATTAGTTTTGGTCAGATAATTTTTCAGTTGTTTAGAAGGCTGTAATGTTTGCATTGTTCACCATATAAAATGAAATATTAAAACTTGTACAAATAAAACATTTACAAGTTATGTTATCTGGTGGAAAACATCCATAAAGGAGTATTTGTTGTCTTCACCATGGAAACAATCTAAAATTAGAAAGGTTAATTATAGTG
>NW_013799710.1:0-856 GCF_000517525.1 Limulus polyphemus | reverse complement strand
ACAGTATTGTTAAATCTTGTGTCTTCTTATTGACAGTACACAGTATTGATAAATCCTGTATCTTCTTATTGACAGGACACAGTATTGTTAAATACTTGTGTCTTCTTATTGACAGTACACAGTATCGATAAATCTTGTGTCTTCTTATTGACAGTACACAGTATTGATAAATCCTGTATCTTCTTATTGACAGGACTCAGTATTGTTAAATCTTGTGTCTTTTTACTGACAGTACACAGTATCGTTAAATCTTGTGTCTTCTTATTGACAGTACACAGTATTGATAAATCCTGTATCTTCTTATTGACAGGACACAGTATTGATAAATCCTGTATATTCTTATTGACAGGACACAGTATTGTTAAATCTTGAGTCTTCTTATTGACAGTACACAGTATCGTTAAATCTTGTGGCTTCTTATTGATAGTACACATTATCATTAAATCTTATGATTTGTTATGATAGTACACAGTATCGATAAATCTTGTGTCTTCTTATTGACAGTACACAGTATTGATAAGTCCTTTATCTTCTTATTTACAGGACATCAGTATTGTTAAATCTTGTGTCTTCTTATTGACAGGACACAGTATTGTTAAATCTTGTGTCTTCTTATTGACAGGACACAGTATTGTTAAATATTGTGTCTTCTTATTGACAGTACACAGATCGTTAAATCTTTGTGTCTTCTTATTGACAGGACACAGTATTGTTAAATTATGTTTCTTCTTATTGACAGTACACAGTATTGATAAATCCTGTATCTTCTTATTGACAGGACACAGTAATGATAAATCCTGTATCTTCTAATTGACAGGACACAGTATTGTTAAATCTTGTGTTTTCCTTATTGACA
>NW_013799709.1:0-556 GCF_000517525.1 Limulus polyphemus | reverse complement strand
GAAACAGGACTTTACCGCAGCTGAGCCACCTCACTGCTGTGTGATAAAGCAAATCACAGAATTCAGAATCAATTTCTTCAAGAACTGGCGGTGATTAAGTGAATGACCCCGAATAAAGTTCACAGCAGAAACGACTGGTTTCAGTACGCAAGAAATATCTAAGTCTTTCCCACAGAGTGCTTGCTGATGCATAATGCAGTGTATAAACAGAACACTCGGGAGTTGAACATCTTCCAACTTAGTTCGTATCTGCCCCACCAGACCCTTCCTCACTCCAGCCATGTTTTTTCCTCCATCAACTGTAACACATCGAAGCTGATTCCACTGAGGGTTATACCCTTGCAAAGTTTTCTGCACTTCCATGAAAATGTCTTCTCCAGTTGTTGTTCCGTGCATGCTGCAAACAGATGCCAACTCTTCTGTGATCTGAAAGTCCAAATTAACACCACGAATGAACACGAGAAGTTGTGACGTACTCGAGAAATCAGTAGACTCATCCAGCGCCAGAGGACACCACAAGAAGTTCCTAGCTTTCTCGCATATCTGTAATACTATG
>NW_013799708.1:0-753 GCF_000517525.1 Limulus polyphemus | reverse complement strand
ACGGATTACCTAAAAGTTTGTCCTTAAATAATTGAATTAAAAATTAATTCAGACATTTACACTGAAACGGATTACCTAAAAGTTTGTCCTTAAATAATTGAATTTAAAATTAATTCAGACATTTACACTGAAACGGATTACCTGAAAGTTTGTTCTCAAATAATTGAATTAAAAATTAATACATACGTTTATATCCTTTCGTTTTATTTTCTTTAGCATTTTGTGTGGTAATTTATTTCTCCGTTTAATCCCCTGTTTAGTACTATTTATAGTTAATATGTACGTTTCACTCGGCTTTAAAAATATATACCATCTACGAAACAGAATATTATAAGTTTTCAATAAATTAGTTTATTGTATTCCTTGAATAACATATAAACAGGTATAAATTAGTTTATTGTATGCCTTGGATGTCATGTAAACAGGTATAAATTAGTTTACTGTATGCATTGGACGATCTGTAAACAGGTATAAGTTAGTTTATTGTATGCCTTGGATGGCATGTAAACAAGTATAAGTTAGTTTATTGTATGCCTTGGATGACATGTAAACAGGTATAATTTAGTTTATTGGATGACATGTAAAGAAGTATAAGTTCGTTTATTGTATGCCTTGGATGACATGTAAACAAGTATAAGTTAGTTTATTGTATGCCTTGGATGACATGTAAACAGGTTAGTTTATTGTATGCCTTGGATGACATGTAAACAGGTATAAGTTAGTTTATTGTATGCCTTGGATGACATATAAACA
>NW_013799707.1:0-558 GCF_000517525.1 Limulus polyphemus | reverse complement strand
CTATGTCAATGATATCATAATACAGGGCGTCTTTGTCGTTTCATGCGCATCATATTAAAATATAGGGCGTCTGTGTTGTTTCATGTCCATAATATTAAATTACAGGGCGTCTGTGTCGTTCTATTTCAATCATATTAAAATACAAGGCGGATGTATCGTTTTATGCCATCATATGAAAATATTGGGTGTCTGTGTTGTTCCATGTCCATAATATAAAAATTCAGGGCGTCTGTATTGTTCCATGTCCATAATATTAAAATACAAGACGTCTGTGTCGTTCTATGTCAATCACAATAAAATACAAGGCGTGTGTTTTGTTTCATGCCTATCATATTAAAATACAGGGAGTCTGTGTCGTTTCAAGCCTGTCATATTAAACTACAGGATGTCTGTTTCGTTCCATGTAACTAATGTTAAATTACAGGGCGTCTGTGTCGTTCTATGTTAATCATATTAAAATACAAGAGCCTGTGTCGTTCTATTTTAATCATTATGAAATACAGGGCGTCTCTTTTGTTTCATTCCTATCATATTAAAATACAACAGCCTGTGTCGTTC
>NW_013799706.1:0-853 GCF_000517525.1 Limulus polyphemus | reverse complement strand
TATGTACTGCATTGGGGTACTTTAGGTGATTAACATGGATAAACGTTTTTCCCATGTGTGTTTTCCTATGTTTTCCACATACGTCAACTGTGTAGGTTATCTTGATTATGTAGTACAATGGGGTACTTCAGGTGATTAACATGGGTAAACGTTTTTTCCCATGTGTGTTTTCCTATGTTTTCCACGTACGTCAGCTGTGTAGGTTATCTTGATTATGTACTACATTGGGGTACTTCATGTGATTAACATGGGTAAACGTTTTTCCCATGTGTGTTTTCCTATGTTTTCCACGTACGTCAGCTGTGTAGGTTATCTTGATTATGTACCGCATTGGAGTACTTTAGGTGATTAACTTGGGTAAACGATTTTCCCATGTGTGTTTTCATATGTTTTCCACATACGTCAACTGTGTAGGTTATCTTGATTATGTACTGCGTTGGAGTACTTCAGGTGATTAACTTGGGTAAGCGATTTTCCCATGTGTGTTTTCCACATACGTCAAATGTGTAGGTTATCTTGATTATGTACTACATTGGGGTACTTCAGGTGATTAACTTGGGTAAACGATTTTCCTATGTGTGTTTCCCCATGTTTTCCACATACGTCAACTGTGTAGGTTAGTACATAACCAAGATACCCAATGCAAACACACATGGGAAAATCGTTTACCCAAGTTAATCACCTAAAGTATGTGGAAAACATAGGGTAACCTACACAGTTGACGTTCTTGATTATGTAATGCATAGGAGTACTTTAGGTGATTAACTTAGGGTAAACGATTTTCCCATGTGTGTTTTCCTATGTTTTCCACATACGTCAACTGTGTAGGTTATCTTGATTATGTTCTACATTG
>NW_013799705.1:0-1546 GCF_000517525.1 Limulus polyphemus | reverse complement strand
CACTTGAAACATCTGCTGCTTGCTAATTTATCTCTGCACTGTTTCGAGCTGAATAATTAGGCATTAATACCTTAAATACTCCCGCCAATCAGTTTTTGAGTAAATGTAAACTGTGGAAAGTGGAGTCGGGTTGTTATTGCGCGGATTAATATTTAAATCAAATGATATGGAGTCGTGATTGCTGCCTATGTTTTCGTTGACACTAAAATTATGTGTATATTGTATAAATGTGCCAGTGATTATTGCTGAGTCTAGTATGTCTTGTGAGACGTTATGAAACGTATGCGTTGGGGTAGCGTCATTGATTAAAATCAGATTATTATTTTCGACTAGAGAATGAAGGATTTTTCCATTGGCGTTAGTTTATCGGCTGTTAAAATTTGTGTGTTCTGAATTAAGATCAAGATCGCCGAGGATTATTGTGTGAGTATTCTTATGTAAGATATTTTGGTATAAGGAGATATCGGGTTCTAAATTGGGTAAGAAGCGCTATCTTTGCGTGGTTAGGCGGTCTTATGTAACAAAATATGTATCCGTTGTTGCTATTAATGTTTATGTTGGGGAGGTATATTTTAAAATCATTTTTTATGTAATAGCCTGATGCTGCGTGTGTCTGATTTTTTGGAAATTGAAATTGTTTTATAATTGGAAGGATTAGACTTGTTTTGACGATTTTGTAGGGTTTCATTAAGTACAATGAAGTATCAGTTTAATTTGGTACATCGGTTAAAAAGTTCGTATTTTTTTGTATTTAAGCCACCTTGAATATTTACTTGTAAACATCTGAGCATTTTACCTATTCCTGAGGTCAGGTTTTGTTGGCTCGTTGATGATTTCATGGTTGACGATACGGATTATGGGGTCTGCGATGAATGCTGAGATGGTGTCGGGGGAGACTTTGCACTGTAGGTTCAACCTGGTTGCTTCAGCATAAGATCCTCCCAGGATGGAGCTTGGTAAAGAATAAGGGATAACTGGCAGCGGACTTGCTGCATTGATGGTGCTTCCTAACTGTGGAGGACCACACCCAGGAGCTACAGGGGTTGCCCGAAATATTAGCAGATTCTGAAGGTAACTGAATCCTCCACGCACGTGGCTTCCTGTCATTAGCGCGTGCAGTCTGATACTTGGTGTTGTACTCCGCAAAAAACACATCTAACACGGGAAGTACATGGTTTTAGTGTATGTTTGAACTTTTGGCAATAGAAAAATTGTAATAGAGGAGGTTGCATGACTTTTGCTGATTCAACTGGGTGGTGGACGTACCAAAGATTGATACCACTTTTGATCAGCTCGGTTGCATCTTGTTCAGAGGTGAGTGGAAGTCTTACAAGTGGGGTATCTGACCTGTTCTGTCAGAATTGATTCGTTCGGCTTTCGTTGCTGTTATACCTCGAGAGCTGAGTTCTTGAAGAACTTCTTCAGGCTGGATATAAAGTGGGCCACTTCGGATTATAATATTGTATGTCTTGGGCCGGCTGTCGTTCCCACGACAATGTTTAGGTTGGCACTACGAAAGGCAGAGATATTCCATGGTCGACGACAT
>NW_013799704.1:0-557 GCF_000517525.1 Limulus polyphemus | reverse complement strand
GATGGAAACGATGGCAGCAATACAACAACAGCAAAAGAAACAAGTAGAACGAGAAAATAAACACGAAAAGAGGCTACAGCAGTGGTTGGAGGAAAAAAGAAAAGAAACAAGAACAACGAGAAAAGAAACAAGAAGAGAGACTACAGCAATGGTTGGAGGGAAAAGAAAAGAAACAAGAACAACGAGAAAAGAAACAAGAAAAGATACAACAGCAGTGGTTGGAGGAGAAAGAAAAGAAACAAGAAGAGAGGCTACAGTAGTGGCAACTAGAACAAGAAAGGAAACAGGAAGAAAGTATCCAAAAGTTGCAGGAAAGTCAGCAACTACAGGAAAGTTAACAACAGTGGCAAAAAGTACAAATGGAAAACATTAGTAAATTTAAAAGCGAATTAGATACGTTAAAGGACGATTTATTGTCTTTTACACAAGTAGGATACATTAACCATCAATTTAATCAGCCTCAGACAACGGAAAGCTCCTTCCAGACCCTGCAGCTAAACCGTAATGTAGACATCTTCAGTCTTGTTAGAAGTCACATCCCAGATGTGGATGTCAGC
>NW_013799703.1:0-1107 GCF_000517525.1 Limulus polyphemus | reverse complement strand
GTCCCTAATTTAGCAGTGTAAGACACAAGAGGGAAGGCAGCTAGTCATCACCACCCACCGCCAACTCTTGGGCTACTCTTTTACTAACGAATAGTGGGATTGACCGTCACATTATAACGCCCCCACGGCTGAAAGGGCGAGCATGTTTGGTGTGACAAGGATTCGAACCCGCGACCCTCAGATTGCGAGTCGAGTGCCTTAACCACCTGGCCATGCCGGGCCTGTACATAAAGAACCATAAGAAGTATTCACGTGTATGGAAATGAAGAAGTAATGTATACTGAGTATAATATTTAAAAAAATACATTTAACTGAAAAATAGTCTCCATGGCACTTTCTTGATCTTTAGTGTTTTTCCAAGTGTCTGAAATAAGAGTTGTTTATCTTGAAAATTAAAAAGTCATCTCATTAATTACTAACAGGCTGCCAAAGAATTTTACTTTTACAATCCAGCCTAGACTTTCTGCTTAGCCATTTGTTACATTTAGAAATTCTACGACCTGCAATATTTAATGAAATTAGAGAAAACTTTCGCCAGCACTTTACCTTTAGCGACCACTTCTCTAGTCCTTCTTAAGACGCCTCAGTGCTAAGTACATGGGCTTATAACACGCTGGGCGAAATGCACATCGTTCATTGTGTAGTCTTGCATTTAACAACAAAAAATCTTTTTACGTTCTAGGTCCTAAATGAACCCAATGGCTTTCTTTTCAACAAATGTCTATGTTTTTTTCCTTCTCGTCTGAATGTGAAATCACACATGGATTCTCTGTGTTCTCAGACTGCAGGATCTCTCATGTCGGTTATGGATTGTTTTCTGATCATCAATAATTTTATGACTCCTCATATTTAGTGTTTGTTTGTTATTAAGAGCAAAACCATACAATGGACTATCTTTGATTTGTCCACCATGGGTATCGAAACCCGGTGTGTAGCGTTATAAGCCTATAGATTTATCGTGCCACTTGGAGGTATATATATATATATATATAAATCTACTGATTTCGGGATGATCCCTGTTTTTAATAAATTATTTATTGTGTAATTATTCTAGTGTTGTACTCTCTTTAATTAATTATATATATAAATCTACTGATTTCAGGATGA
>NW_013799702.1:0-557 GCF_000517525.1 Limulus polyphemus | reverse complement strand
TATCCCCTGTGTGCCTTGTAGCAGAATGTATGGCATCCTCGGGAGCCTTGTAGCAGAACGTATGACATCCTCGTGAGCCTTGTAGCAGAACGTATAACATCCTTGGGAGCCTTGTAGCAGAATGTATGACATCCTCGGTAGCCTTGTAGCAGAATGTATGACATCCTCGGTAGCCTTGTAGCAGAACGTATGACATCCTCGGGAGCCTTGTAGCAGAACGTATAACATCCTCGTGAGCCTTGTAGCAGAACGTATAACATCATTGGGAGCCTTGTAGCAGAATGTATGACATCCTCGTGAGCCTTGTAGCAGAACGTATGACATCCTCGGTAGCCTTGTAGCAGAACGTATAACATCCTCGGGAGCCTTGTAGCAGAACGTATAACATCCTCGGGAGCCTTGTAGCAGAACGTATGACATCCTTGGGAGCCTTGTAGCAGAACGTATAACATCCTCGTGAGCCTTGTAGCAGAACGTATGACATCCTCGTGAGCCTTGTAGCAGAACGTATGATATCCTTGGGAGCCTTGTAGCAGAACGTATGACATCCTCGGGAA
>NW_013799701.1:0-816 GCF_000517525.1 Limulus polyphemus | reverse complement strand
GACATACCTTTTATAAAACCTGGTGCTATACCTTTTATAAAACCTGGTGCTATACCTTTTATAAAACATGGTGACATACCTTTTATAAAACATGGTGTCATACCTTTTATAAAACATGGTGACATACCTTTTATAAAACCTGGTGTCATACCTTTTATAAAACATGATGTCATACCTTTTATTAAGTGTAGTGTCATACCTTTTATAAAACATGGTGACATACCTTTTATAAACATGGTGCATACCTTTTATAAAACATGGTGGCATACCTTTTATAAAACCTGGTGCTATACCTTTTATAAAACATGGTGACATACCTTTTATAAAACCTGGTGCTATACCTTTTATAAAACATGGTGACATACCTTTTATAAAACATGGTGACATACCTTTTATAAAACCTGGTGCTATACCTTTTATAAAACCTGGTGCTATACCTTTTATAAAACCTGGTGTCATACCTTTTATTAAGTGTAGTGTCATACCTTTTATAAAACATGGTGACATACCTTTTATAAAACATAGTGACATACCTTTTATTAAGTGTAGTGCAAAATATACAGTACTTTCTGAATTACAGATAGATAATCAACGGACGAATAAACAGACTAACGGGTGGATTAGTAGATTTACGGTCAAACAGAGGGAAGAGTGGGTGGATGGACAAACACTTAACTGTAAGGTCAGAGGTCTAATAAACTGGTGGATGTACAAACACACACAATATATATATATGTCCATTTCCTCACAAAAACACAGTTTGTTGCCACGTGACAAATATGGGATTTCGGTATATTTTATTTTCTGTTCTATAAC
>NW_013799700.1:0-557 GCF_000517525.1 Limulus polyphemus | reverse complement strand
GTTAAGGTTATTCCCACCCAAATTATATTTATAAATCAAATTATGATAACCCGCATGCATTATTTGCATTTATTATAATTAAAACACATTTGACATTTATTTGCCCAACTTGCTAAATGATCCAAATCCTTTTGTAAATCAGCAGCATCCTCTTCACAGCTAGCAACACCAAAGGCCTTAATATCATTGGCAAATTTAAGTAATTTATTAACTATTCCTTCATCTATGTCATTGATGTAAATCAAAAAGAGCAAAGGTCCTAAGACTGAGCCCAGAGGTACCCCACTTGTGACATTAATCCAGTTCGACTGAACTCCATTTGTAACAACCCTCTGCTTTCTTCCATCCAGCCACTGTTCTATCCAATTTGCTAACTTATCCCCCACATCTATAGAGATAATTTTTTACAAGCCTTTTATGTGTCACCCTGACTGAAAATCCAAATACACCAAATCCACACCCTTACCCTCATCTACATAAGCAATAACCTTTTCAAAGAATGTCAAAAGATTTGTAAGGCAAGATTTTCCCTTATTGAAACCATGTTGACTATACAA
>NW_013799699.1:0-1956 GCF_000517525.1 Limulus polyphemus | reverse complement strand
TATTGCGCCATATTTTTGTAATAAACTTTTTGTAATAAACATACAAACATTAGCACGTTTGCACATAGAAAGCGTTATGGCGGGGGACACTCAGATCACTTTGCTGTCAATTCAGTATTTGCAAAAACAGTTTTCTTTAAATAGTGCTAAGTGGTTTCATAAGTGATTTACTAGCTTTGTGAATTGCAAATTATTGTTTAGTGATACAGGTGATTATGCCACCCAAAAATGCTCTTTCTATGGAAAGTCTTCTGCCGCTAAAAGAATGCAAGCACAAAGAGCAGCTGAAACATAAGAAGAACACAATCAAAGACTTCAAGCACAAGCTGCAAGACAGGCTGCTCAAATACAGGAAGAGACTTTGGAACAACGTAAAGTTAGACTTCGAGATCAAGCTGAAAGGCAGCAAGAAACTGTTGAACAACAAAAAGCCAGTGTTCAGTCAGAATCATCAAGTCAAGCTGGATATAGACAACAAGAAACTTCTGAACAACGTCAAACCAGACTTCAAGCACAAAAATTAAGACAAATAACTTACAGAGAGCAAGAAACGATCATGGAAAGAACTATCAACGAATTGTGAAAGAGAAGACGTCACAGGTGGGTGTGATTTTCTAATTGATAGCTTTGTAACTAATAAAATTGAAGGCTATAAAAATTATCTCAGTCATATCTCTAGCTACATTAGCCTTACTGAAAGATGCGTTTCAACACTGTATTTAACACATTTTCGCGTAAAAAAATACATGTGTTCAACTGTTATCTGTAACAATATAATATGATCAATAAAGCTCAGGCGCGAAAATCAAATATTTTTAACCAGCTGAGTTACCCAGCGTTGCACGGAAAAATATATATTTGAAATGTACAGATCAGTATTTTTTTCAGCAAATTATTCAGTAAGTACACAAAAGCTGTGATGCGAGAAATAAAAAAGCATTTAATCAAACAAAGCTTTATTTGAAATTAGATCGTGTTCGAGCTTGTCTTGGTCTTTGACCCTGAAGTCGTACATCATGTTGCTCCTCTGTTTCTTGCTCTCTGTAAGTTACTTGTCTTAATTTTTGTGCTTGAAGTCTGGTTTGACGTTGTTCAGAAGTTTCTTGTTGATTATAATATATTTTTAATATAACCTGAACTTCATACACTTTTCTTTGTGAATATGTGATTATTAAAAAAGAATAGTTCATTATTCATTTGAGATGTTTGCTGAAACAGTGGATAATTTTTATGTCTGAAAATAGATAACAATATACAGTGCAGGAGCAAGGTAAAAGTCCCTATGTAACTTGGAGTATTCAAAATATTTCGTGTGGATTTGGTTGAATTGCCAGAAAGTGTGAAAAAAAAATGATCACATGATATCAGGGCGGCCATAACTTTTCTATGACCACGTCATTTTCAGGCCACGCCCACCCACATACGGAAAAGTACGAGTGTATACATTTTAGTGTATGGTCAACATGTATATCATACGAAACCTGTCAATATAGACTACAGTATAGTTTTCTTCTCGAGATTCCCAAAGAGTTTGAATGAATATTTTTCCTGGAAATGTTTTTCTTTTGGCTTATGTTCCAAAGTCTGAAATAAAAGATTAATTAGTAATGATCTATATATATATATATATCATACCAAAAATATTCTGCTGCAAAGAAAAATAAACTCCACAAGTTTTTTATTATATTACATATAAACTTTTGACAACAAAGCTGTAATGTAGCCACCTATCCAAAGAAGACAACATATAACATTTTTGTATTTTAACGTGGATTTTTAACTATCTGTAGTATATAATTACAACGTACTTTCAGTTTCTTTTTGTTACTGGATTGGAACTGGTGAAGATTATAAAGACGTAACTTACAATTATTATATTTTACAGTGAGACAGTCTTCTTAAGAATTGAAATAGGTTATTTAATGTTTTAAAAATTATATTGTAGATTGTTATCAG
>NW_013799698.1:0-927 GCF_000517525.1 Limulus polyphemus | reverse complement strand
CAGCAATACAAAAACAAGAAAAGAAACAAGAAGAACGAGAAGAGAAATTACAGCAGTTGTTTGAGGAAAAAGAAAAGAAACAAGAAGAGAGACAACAGCAGTTGCAAGAAAACATGCAACATTGGCAGCTTGAACAACAAAATATACAAGAAGAGAAATTACAGCAGTTGTTGGAGGAAAAAGAAAAGAAACAAGAAGAGAGACAACAGCAGTTGCAAGAAAATCTGCAACAGTGGCAGCTCGAACAGCAAAATAAACAAAAAGAAAGATTACAGCAGTGGCAAAAAACCTGCAACAGTGGCAGCTCGAACAACAAAATAAACAAGAAGAGAAATTACAGCAGTTATTGGAGGCGAAAGAAAATAAACTAGGAAGAGAGACTACAGCAGTGGCAACTGGAACAAGAAAGGAAACAAGAAGTACAAATGGAAAACATTAATAAATTTAAAAGCGAATTAGATACGTTAAAGGACGATCTATTGACTTTTACACAAGGAGAATACATTGATCATCGACTTAATCAGCCCCAGACAATGGCAAGCCTCTTACAGAGCCCGCAGCTAAACCCTAATGCAGACATATTCAGTCCCGTTAGAAGTAACATCCCAGATATGAATGTCAGTAATAGGAGTGATCCAGTGCGAAGGAAACCACAGGAATTCGATGGGAAGACACCGTGGGAAGCATATAGAGCACAATTTGAGCTACTGGCAGAGATGAATGGATGGACAGAGGAGCAGAAAGCTGTATATCTGGCAACGAGCTTGAAGGGACAACCAGTGGAAATACTTGGACAGTTGACAGCAGCCGACAGACACAACTGGTAGAGGCTCTGGAACTCAGGTACAGAACCCAAAACCAGTTAGAAGTCTACAGGGCCAGGTTCAGGACGAGAGTCCGTGCTAAAAGGGAGAGCCTGCAAGAGCT
>NW_013799697.1:0-558 GCF_000517525.1 Limulus polyphemus | reverse complement strand
GTGCCCCCCCGCAAGGACCTAATGACCCTCCATACCAATTTGGGTGAAGATCCATCCACACTCTGCGAAGTAGTTAGATGGGCAGACAGTACTGTTATATTTATACAGATATTTTCAACTTTATCGAGTCTTTAAACGAATCTACTTGCTGGTATTTCTACCGATTCAACAAAAATGGTGCTGGGACAGGAACTCTCAAACTGTGGTAAGATAAAAAAATTAATGTAAAATTTATAAACACCTGTAATACGCCCACAGTTTGAGCTTCCTACGTACGTACACACTACTCTTCTAAGCCTCGTCGCCAGAGTTTTTTTTTCCTTCAAATTGATAAAAAAAATCACTACCTATTCTTTAACTGTGCCAGGAAAAAAAAACCAAGTCACATCCTTCCAGTCAATGGGTTAGAAATAGAAATATTAATTTTGCTACTAGATTTTCTCGTGTGTGTGTGTTTTTTTTTTAGGGGGGAGGGAATAATCTGGCCTGGATTTGTACTTCAATAAAAATGTAAACAAAAGGTAGTGCGCGAGTTCTTTTTTCTATTTACTCGTGAAA
>NW_013799696.1:0-920 GCF_000517525.1 Limulus polyphemus | reverse complement strand
CTCTTCATTAGGTATTATCTAATACAGAAGCCCAGAGTAACTCAGCTTTACTTTTGGTTAGGTAATATCTTATACAGTAACCCCGAGTAACTAAGTTCTACTCTTGGTTAGTTAATATCTTTTACACTAGCCCCCGAGTAACTCAGTTTTACTCTTGAATACTTAATATCTTATACACTAGCCCCCATTAAACTAAGTTACTCGGGGCTACTGTATAAGATATTACCTAATCAAGAGAAGAGTAAAGCTGAGATTAGATAATATCTTATACAGTAGCCCTGAGTAACTCAGTTTTTACTCTTGATTAGGTAATCTTATACAGTAGCCCCCAAGTAACTCAGTTTTACTCTTGATTAGGTAATATCTTATACAGTAGCCCCGAGTAACTTAGCTTTACTCTTGTTTAGATAATAACTTATACAATAGCCTCGAGTCACTCAGTTTTACTCTTCATTAGGTAATATCTTATACAGTAGCCCCCGAGTAACTCAGCTTTACTTCTGGTTAGGTAATATCTTATACAGTAGCCCCCGAGTAACTCAGTTTTACTCTTGAATACTTAATATCTTATACACTATCCCCAGAGTATCTAAGTTTTACTCTTGATTAGGTAATACCTTATAGAGTAACCCTGAGTAACTTAGCTTTACTTTTGATTAGGTATTATCTTATACAGAAGCCCAGAGTAACTCAGCTTTACTTTTGGTTAGGTAATATCTTATACAGTAACCCCAAGTAACTAAGTTTTACTCTTGATTAGTTAATATCTTTTACACTAGTCCCCGAGTAACTCAGTTTTACTCTTGAAAACTTAATATCTTATACACTAGCCCCCGAATAACTAACTTTTACTCTTGATTAGGTAATATTTTATACAGTAACCCCGAGTAACTCAGCTTTACTCTTGATTAGATAATATC
>NW_013799695.1:0-1524 GCF_000517525.1 Limulus polyphemus | reverse complement strand
CATCGATGTATATATGGTAAATAAAAACAACTGATTAAACATTCACATCAATATATATATATGGTAAATAAAAACTTCTGATTAAAAATTCACAACGATAGGTATATGGTAAATTTGTATCGTTGAGAATGTTTAATCAGAAGTTTTAGAAGTTTTTATTTACCATATCTATATATCGTTGTGAATTTTTAATCAGACGTTTTTATTTGCCATATACATATATCGATGTGAATGTTTAATCAGTAGTTTTTATTTACCTTATATATATCGATGTGAATGTTTAATCAGAAGTTTTATTTACCATATATATATATCGTTGCAATGGTTAATCAGTAGTTTTTATTTACCATATATATATATATATATAAAGTTTTAATTACCATATATATATCGTTGGGAATTTTTAATCGTGATTAAAAATTTAGAACGACATATATATATATATGGTAAATAAAAACTTCTGATTATAAATTTAGAACGCTATATATATATATATATGGTAAATAGAAACTTCTGCTTAAACATTCACATATATTTATATATGGTAAATAAAACTTCTGTTTAAAAATTCACATCGATATATCTATATATGGTTATATCCCTCGTTGTGAATGTTTAATCACAAGTTTTATTTACTATATATATATAAATGTCGTTGTGAATGTATCATTTACTATATATATATATCGTTTTGTATGTTTAAACAGGAGTTTTTTGAGAAATCGACAGTGAGTTGGCGACGTATGTCGAGGCTTCCCGCGTACCTGAGGCGAAGACCGTACACCGGATTTAATTAATTAAGAAATTAATTAGAAGTTTTATTGACCATATATATATCTATATATATATATATCGTTGGAAATGTGTAAACAGAAGTTTTTTTAACACACATATATATATATCGTTGGAAATATTTAATCAGAAATTTTTGTACACCATATATTCATACATATATCGTTGTAAATGTTTAATCAGAAGTTTTTACTTACCATATATGTATATATATATATCCCTCGTTGTGAATGTTGAAGTAGAAGTTTTTATTTAACATATATATATCGTTATAAATTTGTAATCAGAAATTTTATTACTCATATATAGATATACATATCGTTTTGAATATTTAATCAGAGGTTTTTATTTACAATATATGTATATATATATATATTGTTCTTAATGTATAATCACAGGTTTTTATTTACCAAAAATGTATATGTATCATTGTATCTGTTTAATTCGAAGCTTTATTTACCATATCTACATAAATATATAACCAAGGAACCTCGGCCGCCTTCCCGGAGGCGTTCCGCAGAGGCGTAAGGTACCGCCGTCGAGGTCGGGTCCGTGGAAAATTCTCCGATAGTCGGTAACGTTCTTTTGTCTGCTACTTGTTTAACTTGTTCCCATAATATAAGAGGGAAGCTAAGGTTATGGTCATCCCTCTCAAAAGTACGGGGTACGGTCTCCGCCTCAGGTACGCGGAAAGCCTCTTCATTGTACGCCAACCACCGGTCGAGGTATCAC
>NW_013799694.1:0-557 GCF_000517525.1 Limulus polyphemus | reverse complement strand
AACATTTAATGATACTGTGTACTATCAATAACAAGCCACAAGATTTAACGATACTGTGTACTGTCAGTAAAAAGACACAAGATTTAACAATACTGAGTCTTTTCAATAAGAAGATACAGGATTTTTGAATACTGTGTACTGCCAAAAAGAAGACACAAGATTTAACGATACTATGTACTATCAAAAAGAAGACAAGATTTAACGATACTGTGTACTGTCAATAAAAAGACCCAAGATTTAACGATACTTTGTACTATCAATAAGAAAACAAGATTTACCAATACTGTGTACTGTCAATAAGCAGACACAAGATTTATCAATACTGTGTCCTGTCAATAAGAAGATACAGAATTTATCAATACTGTGTCCTGTCAATAAGAAGATACAGGATTTGTCAATACTGTGTATTGTCAAAAAGAAGACACAAAATTTAACGATACTGTGTACTGTCAATAAGAAGGCACAAAATTTAAAAATCCTATGTAATGTCAATAAGAAGACACAAGATTTAACAATGCTGTGTCCTGTCAATAAGAAGATACAGGATTTATCAATAC
>NW_013799693.1:0-552 GCF_000517525.1 Limulus polyphemus | reverse complement strand
CGAGTTTGGGGCAGAGGACCAGCAATGTCAACGGCTACTCTTTCCATTGGTGCACCAACTTGATATAACTTCATTGGAGCACGTCCCTTATGCTTGGGTCCCCTTTTAGCACAACATGTACAGCATGTTCTGCACCATTCTTCCACATCTTGCCTCATACCTATCCAGTAAAATCTTTGTCGTAGGTGACTCAATGTTTTCTTAAATCCGAGGTGTCCTCCTGTTAAAGTATCATGGGATTGGCGCAGAACAACTTCCCGTAACTTTCTCGGGATAACCGTTTGCCAGGTCGTCACTTTCCCATCTCCGGAGAAGAATACTATCTTCAAGCTTCAACTGGTCCCATTGTACCCAATAGTTCTTTGTCACAGGGCTTAGACTAAATACCTTCTCCCAAGCAGGGCGCAAAACACTTACTTTTAGAAAATCAATTATTGGCTTCAAATCTTGGTGTTTCTCCTGCTCTGATTTAATATCTATACCTGGTTCCCCTTCATCATCCTCAACTCCTTCAGTCACTTTAACTTCAGCTTGATGAAACCTGGTTAGTTC
>NW_013799692.1:0-618 GCF_000517525.1 Limulus polyphemus | reverse complement strand
GTTTAAGACCGACTGGATTAAATAGGACCCAATAGCTAGTATCGTTCTATGACCCACTTTTGACTTTAGTCTGCAACGAATGTGTTTTTTAACTCATATATTTACAACATATCTACATGTGTTTGTTTAAGACGGACTGGATTAAATAGGACCCAATAGCTAGTATCGTTCTATGACCCACTGTTGACTTTAGTCTGCAGCCAGTGTGTTTATTAACTCATCTATTTACAACATATCTTCATTGGTTTCCTCAAGTCCGAGTGGATTAAATACATCCAATAACAATTATAGTTCTATGACCCACTGTTGACTTTAGATGGAACCAGTTTGTTATTTAACTCATATACTTACAACATATCTACATGTGTTTGTTTAAGACCGACTAGATTAAATAGGACCCAATAGCTAGTATCGTTCTATCACCCACTGTTGATTTTAGTCTGCAACCAGTTTGTTAATTAACTCATATATTTACAACATAACTACATGTGTTTGTTTAAGACCGACTGGATTAAATAGGACCCAAATAGCTAGTATCGTTCTATGACCCACTTTTGACGTTAGTGTGCAGACAATGTGTTTATTAACTCATTCAATTACAACATATCTTCATTGGTT
>NW_013799691.1:0-556 GCF_000517525.1 Limulus polyphemus | reverse complement strand
CTCTGTCCATCCATTCTTCTCTGCCAATAGCTCAAACTGTGCTCTATATGCGTCCCACGGTGCCTTCCTATCGAATTCCTGTGGCTTCCTTCGCACTGGATCACTCCTATTACTGACATTCATATCTGGGATGTGACTTCTAATGGGACTGAATATGTCTGCATTAGGGTTTAGCTGCGGACTCTGTAAGGGGCTTGCCATTGTCTGGGGCTGATTAAGTCGATGGTCAATGTATCCCCCTTGTGTAACAGACAATAAATCGTTCTTTAACGTATCTAATTCGCTTTTAAATTTACTAATGTTTTCCATTTGTACTTCTTGCCACTGTTGTTGACTTTCCTGTAGTTGCTGCTGACTTTCCTGCAACTGTTGGAGACTTTCTTCCTGTTTCTTTTCTCGTTTGTCTTGTTTCTTTACTTTTTCCTCCAACCACTGCTGTAATTTCTCTTCTTGTTTCTTTTCTTTTTACTCCAACACCTGCTGTAATTTCTCTTCTTGTTTATTTTGTTGTTCGAGCTGCCACTGTTGCAGGTTTTCTTGCAACTGCTGTTGTCTT
>NW_013799690.1:0-557 GCF_000517525.1 Limulus polyphemus | reverse complement strand
ATGGGACTAATTAACTACATTCAGAAAGGTTATGGAAATTTAGAAAAATTATTTTGACACACTTGAATAAGGATATATTCTATACAAGAAGAATAGTGAATATATAATTATAGAAGAGTGAAAAAAGTATATATTTCAGCTATAACATATAACATATTGCTTTCTTCTAAAAAACTTTATAAGATGTTTGCTGAAGCTTAATAAATCATCTTATGCAACACTTTTTTAGTGCTATATATAATATTTGTAGACTTGCTTCCTCAGTGTTAATTGGATGTATTATTTCTAACAAAATAACCTCTAAAAATATGTAACACTTTTTTAAATGTCATGAACAGTACATATTATTAATATAATAAATTGAAATGCATGACTTTTTATCATTACTTTTACATTTCCAAGAGTATGTTGAATGAAAATCCTTTGGTCTTTACAATATAATATTAATATTTATTTTTCTGTTCCACTAACACAATGAACCTTAGGTTCACTTTTATGCCAGAGAACAATTAACTTTTCCCCCCCTGATAATAGCCTAAATATCTTTTCTTTACGTA
>NW_013799689.1:0-556 GCF_000517525.1 Limulus polyphemus | reverse complement strand
TGTTTCTATTACAGGTATTTATGTGTCATGAGAATGTTTCTATTACAGGTATTTATATGTCATGAGAATATTTCTATTACAGTTATTTATGTGTCATGAGAATGTTTCTATTACAGTTAGATATGTGTCATGAGACTGTTACTATTACAGTTAGTTATCTGTCATGAGAATGTTACTATTACAGTTAGTTATGTGTCATGAGAATGTTTCTATTACAGTTATTTATGTGTCATAAGAATGTTACTATTACAGTTCGTTATGTGTCATGAGAATGTTTCTATTACAGTTATTTATGTGTCATAAGAATGTTTCTATTAAAGTTATTTATGTGTCATAAGAATGTTTCTATGAAAGTTATTTATGTGTCATGAGAATGTTTCTATTACAGTTATTTATGTGTCATGAGAATGTTTGTATTAAAGTTATTTATGTGTCATGAGAATGTTACTATTACAGTTAGTTATGTGTCATGATAATGTTTCTATTACAGTTATTTATGTGTCATGAGAATGTTTCTATTACAGTTATTTATGTGTCATAAGAAAGCTACTATTAG
>NW_013799688.1:0-690 GCF_000517525.1 Limulus polyphemus | reverse complement strand
GCAGTTGGGAAACGATGGACCTTTTTATGCCGGTAGAAATTCCGCAGCATGCATTCAATTCATCATTGCCTTCACCGATGAAATACATTTGTAGGAATTTATGTTGACCATCTGGGAACGGAAGCAGGGAGCCAGGCTTTATGATAAATCGGAAACATTGAAATGGAATCGTAAAATATTTAGTATAGCGTGTGTTGCTTTTACGTCCAACAGATAGAGCTGTTTTTCAAAAAAGCATGTTTTTAACTGTCACAGGTGTGACATTTATATAATAGAAGGTATATAAAAACACGCACGTATTCGAATGCAACGTTGTGTCAAAATTTCAAAGCAATCGGTGAAGAACTTTCGGAGATTTAAGATTTTGAACAAACGAACATTTTTATAGATTGTCATAAGCCATTATGTTAGGCCTATTATATTTTGTACACTACACTCTTTCTTATTCCCTAAGGAATTTTCAAGAATTTGAAGAGTGCTTAATAATATTATTTCAATAGTGGTTCACCAACTTCTAAAAGTCGTTCTCACCATTACAATTGCTGTTGTAACATATGGCCTATATAAATAGTGTTCCGACCACTACTGTGTTCGTTGTATCTAAGCTGGCCTGTAGAGTTCTGGATTGAACAAAACGCGTCGTCGGCAATGGATATGACGACTACATAAGAATGTTGCATTAAAAAATAT
>NW_013799687.1:0-951 GCF_000517525.1 Limulus polyphemus | reverse complement strand
ACCACGGGTATCGAAACCTGGATTCTAGCGTTGGAAGTTCGCAGACATACCGCTGTGCCACTGGGGGGAAATGTAGAAATGCCTTTCGAGGTCAATATATTTAATTAATATTGTTACGTCTCCGTTTGTTAATTAATTTCCTGTAACTTCGTTCCGACGAAACTTTAGCGACACAAGTCCTTACTTAATAAAACTGGTTTATTCTTTCCGAATATACCTTTACGATACACTTAATTTCAACATTCGCGCTAAAACAAACGCTATAACGAACGTTAACTTCAACAATACTATCTCTCTGACTGCAGATCAATTACTCACTACCTACACAATGTCCCGCAACGCTATCACCATCCTATATATACCAGACTACTCCCCAACCTAGGAAGGTTCTAGAAAGAAGTTGGCGTGACACTAGTCACGTGACCTCGCTGACGCAACACTGCCCCTCCTTAGTATTGTTCGTCCCGAACAATAGCCACTTACAATAAACCAATAACAATTAACAATAACTTAATTAAATGTACAGAATCACAATCGCAAAATTACTATTCAACAAAGTCTCTTAATTTTACGGGACGTATCTTCTTCCGTACTGGTCTCCGTCTCGTTGGCTTCTGCTTCATGTGGGGTTCATCTGCTTCATCAGTAAATGTCCTATCATCGGTAACAGTCACATCAGTGGTAGTAACTTTATCAAGAGCTTCATCGTTTCCCTTCTCAAAACTGAGTAGAGTTTCTTCTTCGACTGTGGCTTCTTCAGATGGCACGTTTTCAGCAGCGTCATTTGTTCTGTTTTCCACTTCGTCCCTACTGAAATGCCCTGGACTGTGATAACACCAAAGCCTGTTGGCATGGGCCACTTTTGGTTTACCTCGCCGACCACATTTTATCCGGAAAGTCACGTCCCATGGAGAAGACAACTTAGGAGACTTCCCTTTTGTCTTCCTGGGA
>NW_013799686.1:0-557 GCF_000517525.1 Limulus polyphemus | reverse complement strand
CTATCCTGGTAATTTCAAGGGTTGTTTTATGGTGTTCGTTGTATTGTTGTATCTAAATTGGTACTGACTGGAGTTGTGGTACGTATTTAATGTTTTTTGTATCTAACTTGGTACTGGCACGGGTTGTTGTAAGTCTTTAATGTGCTGTTGTATCTAACCTGGTGCTGGCAAGAGTTCTTGAAAGTATCTAATTGTTGCTGTTTCTATCCTGGAACGGGCAGGGGTAGTTGTAAGTCTTTAATGTGTTGTTGTATCTAACCTGGTACTGGCAGGAGTTGTTGTAAGTATTCAATGTGTTTTTGTATCTAACTTGGTACTGGCACGGGTTGTTTTAAGTCTTTAATGTGTTGTTGTATCTAACATTGTGCTGGCAAGAGTTGTTGAAAGTCTCTAATGTGTTGCTGTTTCTAACCTGGAACTGGCAGAGGTAGTTATAAGTTGTAATGTGTTGTTGTATCTAACCTGATAGTGACAGGAGTTGTTGTAAGTATTTTATGTGTTTTTGTATCTAACCTGGAACTGGCACGGGTTGTTGAAAGTATGTAATTTGTTGTTGT
>NW_013799685.1:0-558 GCF_000517525.1 Limulus polyphemus | reverse complement strand
ATATATATATATAGACATGGTAAATAAAATATTCTTATTAAAAATTCAGAACGATATATATATATGGTAAATAAAATTTTCTCATTAAAAATTCACAACGATATATATAAATGTTAAATAAAAAGTTCGGATTAACAATTCACAACGATATATATATATATGGTAAATAGAAACTTCTGATTAAAAATTCACAACGATATATATATGGTAAGTAAAAACTTCTGATTAAACATTCATATCAATATATATATGGTAAATAAAATCCTCTTATTAACAATTCACAACGATATATATATATATATGGTAAATAAAAATTTCTGATTAACAATTCACAACGATATATAAATACTTTAAAAAAAACGTCTGATTAAAGTTGACAACGATATATATATGGGAAATAAAAATTCTAATTAATATTTCACAACGACATATATATATGGTATATAAAAACTTGTGATTAAAAAGTTCCCACGATATATATATGGTAAATAAAAACTTCTTATTAAAAATTCACAACGATATATATATATATATGGTAAATAAAAACTTCTGATTAAA
>NW_013799684.1:0-556 GCF_000517525.1 Limulus polyphemus | reverse complement strand
TTAGGCTTTCAGTTTTTAAGAGTTGTTGACACTGAGTAGGATTGGCTTTATGAGTTGTTTAATGTATTAATCTTTCAGTTATTAAGTTGTTGACATTGAGTAGGATTAACTTTATGAGTTGTTTGCAATGTATTAATCTTTCAGTTTTTAAGTTGTTGACACTGAGTAGGATTAACTTTATGAGTTGTTTTCTTAGAATATCATTGCTACCTATGAATATAGCAAGTTTAAATGACTGCTGTCTATCAACTATAGCAGTTTTAAATGACTGTTACCTGTCAGTGGTAGCAAGTTTACTGACTGCTACCTGTCAACTATATCAGTTTTAAAGGACTGCTACCTATCAACTATAGCAGTTTTAAATGACTGCTACCTGTCAATGGTAGTAAGTTCAAATGACAGCTACCTGTCAGTAGTGGCAAGTTAGTTCGTATGACTGCTACCTATCAACTATACTGGGTTTAAATGACTGCTACCTGTCAATGATAGCAAGTTTAAATGACTGCTACCTGTTAGTAGTGGCAACTTATTTTAAATGATTGCTACCTATCAACTA
>NW_013799683.1:0-557 GCF_000517525.1 Limulus polyphemus | reverse complement strand
AAGTTCTTTCTTAAATAAAACTGGTCGTAACACTGCCCCTTCCTTAGTATTGTCGTCCCGAACAATAGCCACTTACATTAAACTAATAAACAATTAACAATAACTTAATTGAATGTACAGAATTTATAAACACAAAATTAAAATTCAACAAAGTCTCTTAATTTTACGGGACGTATCTTCTTCCGTACTGGTCTCCGTCTCGTTGGCTTCTGCTTCATGTGGGGTTCATCTGCTTCATCAGGAAATGTCCTATCATCAGTAACAGTCGCATCAGTGGTAGTAACTTCATCAAGGGCTTCACTGTTTCCCTTCCCAAAACCGAGTAGAGTTTCTTCTTCGACAGTGGCTTTTTCAGGTGATACGTCTTCAGCAGCGTCATTTGTTCTGTTTTCACTTCATCCCAACTGAAATGTACTGGACCGTGATAACGCCAAAGCCTGTTGGCATGCGCCACCTTTGGCTTATCTCGCCGACCACATTTTATTCGGAAAGTCATGTCTGAGAGACGATCCACTATTTCATATGGGCCTTCCCATGGAGAAGACAACTTAGGAGAC
>NW_013799682.1:0-556 GCF_000517525.1 Limulus polyphemus | reverse complement strand
AGCCCAGATCAGTTCCTATCCTAATACCGGAAGTTCCATTCTTCAACCCTAAATGTCTCGCAAGGAAATGATTGCCCAGATCAGTTCCCACCCTAACGCCGGGACAAAGAAGTACCGGGAATTCCGTTCTTCAATCCTGAATGTATCACAAGGAAACAACTTTTGCCATGAAGTTCATTTTAAACTTGGTGAATTTGGTTATTAGAGACAAAGAAACCTTTATCTAGAAACGCATTGGAGATTACGTCGGTTAGGAAAATAATGGAAAGATGACTTTTAGTACAAACTAAAGTGTTCATCCAACACCTGAGACAATAAGGTGAGCTATCATTACTAAGAAAAAAGTATGAAACATATAGAAATCGAATGATATGGAGAAAGAAATTACGAGTATATCAGTACTACAAACAAAACATGAAATATTCAAAACCGTCTGACATAGAAGACATTACGAGCATCTCAACTCTAATATCAATGTACGAAACATGACAAGAAACAATGACACAGAAGACATTACGAGCATCTCAACCCTAATATCAATGTACGAAACATACAA
>NW_013799681.1:0-702 GCF_000517525.1 Limulus polyphemus | reverse complement strand
AGCTGTGCCTGTCGTCTGCTGACAACTGTCCAAGTATTTCCAGTGGTTGTCCCTTCAAGCTCGTTGCCAGATATACTGCTTTCTGCTCCTCTGTCCATCCATTCATCTCTGCCAGTAGCTCAAATTGTGCTGTATGTGCTTCCCACCGGTGCCTTCCCATCGAATTCATGTGGCTTCCTTCGCACTGGATCACTCCTATTACTGACATTCATATCTGGGATGTGACTTCTAACAGGGCTGAAGATGTCTGCATTAGGGTTTAGCTGCAGGGTCTGGAAGGGGCTTGCCATTGTCTGGGGCTGGTTAAGTCGATGGCTAATGTATCCTCCTTGTGTAAAATACAATAAATCATCATTTAATGTATCTAATTCGCTTTAAAATTTACTAATGTTTTCCATTTGTACTTCTTGCCAGTGTTATTGGCTTTCCTGTATTTGCTGCTGTCTTTCTTCCCGTTTCCTTTCTTGTTCCAGTTGCCACTGCTCTAATTTTTCTTCTTGTTTCTTTTCTTTTTCCTCCAACAACTGCTGTAATCTCTCTTGTTTATTTTGCTGTTCGAGCTGCCATTGTTGTAAGTTTTCTTGCAACTGCTGTTGTCTCTCTTCTTGTTTATTCTGCTGTTCTTGTATTGCTGCCATCAAATCTGCTAAACTGTAGTTTGATTTGCCGCCTCTCGTTTCCATTTTTTTTTTCTGTCCTACT
>NW_013799680.1:0-557 GCF_000517525.1 Limulus polyphemus | reverse complement strand
TTTTATTTTAGTTGTTCTTACATACAGTTTAACCTTTATTTTAGTCGTTGTTACATACAGTTTAACCTTTATTTTAGTTGTTGTTACATACAGTTTAACCTTTATTTTAGTTGTTGTTACATACAGTTTAACCTTTATTTTAGTTGTTGTTACATACAGTTTAACCTATATTTTGGTTGTTGTTACATACAGTTTAACCTTTATTTTAGTTGTTGTTACATACAGTTTAATCTTTATTTTGGTTGTTGTTACATACAGTTTAACCTTTATTTTAGTTGTTGTTACATACAGTTTAACTATTATTTTAGCTGTTGTTACATACAGTTTAACCTTTATTTTAGCTGTTGTTACATACAGTTTAACCTTTATTTTAGTTGTTGTTACATACAGTTTAACCTTTATTTTAGTTGTTGTTACATACAGTTTAACCTTTATTTTAGTTGTTGTTACATACAGTTTAACTATTGTTTTAGCTGTTGTTACATACAGTTTAACCTTTATTTTAGCTGTTGTTACATACAGTTTAACCTTTATTTTAGTTGTTGTTACATACAGTT
>NW_013799679.1:0-556 GCF_000517525.1 Limulus polyphemus | reverse complement strand
AGTTTGCTACTTCAGTTTTTGAGTTGATTGTTTGTTTGGAGTTAAGCACAAAACCACACAATGGGCTTTCTGTGCTCTGCCCACCACTGGTATCGAAATCCGGTTTCTGGCGTTGTAAGTCAGATGTAAACTAACAGTTAATAAGCATCTCTCTTTATCACAGAAAATATAAAGGGAAGCAAAAGAAAGGGGTGTAAGACACTATATGAAAACTAGCATTTAGTCTGTAGCTCTCTTTATCATAAATAATGTGGCCCGGCATGGCCAGGTGGTTAGGGCATTCGACTCGTAATCTGAGGGTCGCGGATTCTAATCCCCGTCACACCAAACATGCTTGCCCTTTCAGCCGTGGGGCATTATAATGTGACGGTCAATCCCACTATTCGTTAGTAAAAGAGTAGCCCAAGAGAGGGGGGGCTTGAAGTTGATACAAAAATGTTTAGTAACATCAAATTATTTTTAACGATAATTCACGCTTAGATAATCATGTCGTCAAGACACTGTTTTGACCATGAAATGTTTAAACCTTATATCCATATCATCTTAAAGAACGAAG
>NW_013799678.1:0-579 GCF_000517525.1 Limulus polyphemus | reverse complement strand
GTAAGTTAAAGTTCAAACGGTGCAGTGATCGACAAGATTTTGAAAACAGTTCATTTTATTCTTCTTACAATCCGATGTTGCCTAGTATTTTAAACGTATGTTTTTATATCATTTACTATCTGAAAATAACCATTAAATAAATATAGAAGATAAATAATTGGATGTTATATATGTGTGTTGCTATTTCCAAGCTCATTATCATATCCATATTTCGTAATGTAGGTATGAATTGTGTTGATCGAATCTTCACCTTTTTAAAGCTATATTTTTTGCAGTGATGTTCTCACTATCTGAAGCTCTCGGAGTGTGGACGTCCAATATAGCTGTTGTGATACCCGCGAAAAAAAAGTTTGTGAAACAATCATTAAACAGCCACTTTCCTTGTTGCCAACCAAAGACGTTACTCTCATCATCAGTGTAACATTTAGCAGCCACTTTCCTTGTTGCCAACCAAAGACGTTACTCTCATCATCAGTGTAACATTTAACAGCCACTTTCCTTGTTGCCAACCAAAGACGTTACTCTCATCATCAGTGTAACATTTAGCAGCCATTTTCCTTGTTGCCAACCAAAGACGTT
>NW_013799677.1:0-1274 GCF_000517525.1 Limulus polyphemus | reverse complement strand
GGCATTGACGCAGCACAACTTCCCGTAACTTCCTCGGTATAACTGTTTGCCAAGTCGTCACTTTCCCATCGGTAGTTTGCCATCTCCGTACAAGAATACCATTTTCAAGCTTTAATTGGTCCCATTGCACCCAATAGTGCTTTGTCACAGGGCTTAGACTAGACACCTTCTCCCAAGCAGGGCGCACAACACTTGCTTTTAGGAAATCAATTATAGGCTTCAAATCTTGGTCTTTCTCCTGTTCTGCTTTGATATCTGTATTTAGTTCCACTTCATCATCATCAACCTTTTCAGTCGGCTTGACTTCAGCCCGATGGCACCCAATCAGCTCAACCTCTCTTTTAACAGTTACCGGAACTTGGCCTTTGTTGTTCGCAAACATCATTTTATCAAAATCAATTACAAACTTCTTGGTAGTAGATAGTCCAATCCTAATATGCATTCGTCTTCCATGTCAGCCAAGTATACTTTCTGTCTGTGCTTTATGCCCATGAGCTCAATAGTCACCCATACGGGTCCCCACAGTCTTGTAGAATGTCCTGTCACACCATAAAGCTTCTTGCTTCTGTATGGCTTCTGGTACTCCTTCATGATCTAACACCTTGATGCTCACAATATGTGACAGGAAAGCTAGATGGCCAAAGGTGCAACTTTGTCATAGACTCTGCGTCTCAGCAAACCCCAGCTAGGTGTAAAATGCCAAGCACACACAGTGTCTTGGGACTTTCAAGATGGGGGTTGATGGGCGTCGCTCAACACCAACCACTACTGGTCTCCTTGAGGCCGACTTATTGGTAATATTCCTCCTACACTGGCTCCTTAAATGTCCGTGCTTCCCACAGTTCCAACAACTTTTCTGGATACCAGCCTTTCCTGCTGTGGCACCTCCCCTGTGTTGAAGTTGCCAGCATTGAGCTCTCTTGTGCCCAGGTTTGTTACAGTGCCAGCAAAGTCCCTGAAACTTCTCTGAAAGCTGACCTTTTCTGGCCTTGAATCCAGATGACTGTACCAACCTTGGTACCTCTGTGCTGGACTTAACGTAGGATTCAAATTCGAGAGCTCTGGCCATTGCATCCTGCATGGTAGAGGGATGTGCTTGCTTCACTTGTATCTTAAGTTGTGGACTGTCCAAGGCATCTACGAACTGATCCCTCAGCAACAACTTGAGGAGATCAGGTGGTGCAGTTTGGTAGGCCTTGTGTGCCATGCTCTCCAAGTCCTGTGCCAGCTCTTGCAGGCTCTCCTCTTTAGCACGGACTCTCGTCCTGACCTGG
>NW_013799676.1:0-1865 GCF_000517525.1 Limulus polyphemus | reverse complement strand
AGCCATACTGTGTACTCTCAATAACAAGAAACAAGATTTAACAATACAGTGTACTGTCAATAAGATGAAACAAGATTTAACAATACTGTGTACTCTCATTAAGAAGACACTAGATTTAACAATACTGTGTACTGTCAATAAGAAGACACAATATTTAACAATACTGTGTACTGTCAATAAGAAGAAAAAATATTTAACAATACTGTGTACTATCAATAAGAAAACACAATATTTAACAATACTGTGTACTCTCAATAAGAAAACACAATATTTAATAATACTGTGTACTATCATTAAGAAGACACAAGATTTAACAATGTGTACTGTCAATAAGAAGACACAAGATTTAAAAATACTGTGCACTCTCAATAAGAAGACACAAGATTTAACAATACTGTGTACTGTCAAAAAGAAGACACAATCTTTAACAATACTGTGTACTGTCAATAAGAAGACAAAATATTTAACAATACTGTGTACTGTCAAAAAGAAAACACAATATTTAACAATACTGTGTACTGTCAATAAGAATACACAAGATTTAACAATGCTGTGTACTTAAATCTTGTGTCTTCTTAATGATAGTACACAGTATTGTTAAATCTTGTGTCTTCTTATTGACAATAAATATTGTTTCTTCTTATTGACAGTACACAGTATTGTTAAATCTTTTGTCTTCTTATTGACAGTACACATTGCGATACTGTGTACTATTTTGTCAGTGGACAGTACACAGTATCGAAAAATCGTGTGGTGTCTTATTATTGACAGTACACAGTATTGTTAAATCTTGTGTCTTCTTATTGACAGTACATATTTTTAATTTTTGTGTCTTCTTTATGATAGAACACAGTATTATTAAATCTTGTGTCTTCTTATTGACACTAAATAGTATTGTTAAATCTAGCGTCTTCTTTTTGATAGAACACAGTATCGTTAAATCTTATGTCTTCTTATTGACACCACATAGTATTGTTAAATCTTGTGTCTTCTTTTTGATAGTACACAGTATTGTTAAATCTTGTGTCTTCTTATTGACAGTACACAGTATTGCTAAATATTGTGTCTACTTATTGAAGATTTAACAATATTGTGTACTGTCAATAAGTAAACACAAGATTTATCAATACTGTGTACTGTCAATAAGAAGACACTAGATTTAACAATACTGTGTACGGTCTATAAGAAGACAAAATATTTAAAAATACTGTGTACTGTGAATAAGAAAACAAAATATTTAACAATATTGTGTATTGTCAATAAGAAGACAAAAGATTTAACAATTCTGTGTACTGTCAATAAGAAGCCATAAGATTTAACGATATTGTGTACTATCACTGTATATCCACACGATTTAACGATACTGTGTTGTATCAAAAAGAAGACACAAGATTTAACAATACTGTGTAGTGTCAATAAGAAGACACAAGATTTAACAATACTGTGTACTATCATAAAGAAGACACAAGATTTAACAATGTGTACTGTCAATAAGAAGACACAAGATTTAACAATACCGTGTACTGTCAATAATAAGACACAAGATTTAACAATGTCTACTTATTGACAGTACACAGTTCACAGTACACAGTATTGTTAAATCTTGTGTAAGAAGACACAAGATTTAAAAATACTGTGTACTGTCAATAAGAAGACACAAGATTTAAAAATACTGTGTACTATCAATAAGAAGACACAAGATTTAAAAATACTGTGTACTGTCAATAAGAAGACACAATATTTAACAATACTGTGTACTGTCAATAACAAGACACAAGATTTAACAATACTGTGTACTATCAAGAAGAAGACACAAGATTTAACAATACTGTGTAGTGTCAATAAGAAGATATAAGATTTAACAA
>NW_013799675.1:0-812 GCF_000517525.1 Limulus polyphemus | reverse complement strand
CATGTTAAACTTATATTAAAGTTTTTTCTTCATTACCCATTTAAGCCGTCTCCAGCCATTAATATTGTACTATGTGATAGTTTACATATATGTAAGCAACAATATAATATTGTACTATGTAATAGTTTACATATATGTAAGTAACAATATAATATTGTACTATGTGATAGTTTACATATATGTAAATAACAATATAATATTGTACTATGTGATAGCTTACATGTAAGTAACAAAACAATATTGTACTATGCAATAGTTTACATATATGTTAGCAATAATATAATATCGTATTATGTGATAGTTTACATGTATGTAAGTAGCAATATAATAATGTAATATGTGATAGTTTACATACATGTAAGTAACAATACAATATTGTACTATGTGATAGTTTACATGTATGTAAGTAAGAATATAATATTGTACTATGAGATAGTGATGTAAGTAACAATATAATATTATACTATGTGATAGTTTACATATATGTAAAAAACAACATAATATTGTACTAAGTGATAGTTTACATGTATGTAAGTAACAATACAATATTGTGCTATGTGATAGTTTAGATACATGTAAATATCAATATAATATTGTACTATGTGATAGTTTACATCTATGTAAGTAACAATATAATATTGTACTATGTGATAGTTTACATACATGTAAGTAACAATACAATATTGTACTATGTGATAGTTTACATACATGTAAGTAACAATACAATATTGTAGTATGTGATAGTTTACATATATGTAAGGAACAATATAATATTGTACAATGTGACAGATTACATATATGTAAGTAACAAT
>NW_013799673.1:0-779 GCF_000517525.1 Limulus polyphemus | reverse complement strand
GAGTCAACAAGTCCATTGTTCCTAGTAACAAGTCATTGTTTGTTTTTTACTAAGAACAATGGACTTGTTGACTCTTATACTGTTAAAAATGTAATAAATGAAATGAAACGAACCAGTGTTTTACTAGAAACAATGGACTTGTTGACTCTTATACTGTTAAAAATGTAATATATGAAATGTAACGAACAAGTGTTTTACTAGGGTTGACTCTTATACTGTTAAAAAAAGTCCATTGTTTCTAATAAAACACTGGTTTGTTTCATTTCATATATTACATTTTTAACAGTATAAGAGTCAACATGTTCATTGTTGTTAGTATAAAACAGGTTCGTGTGATTTCATATATTACATTTTTAACAGTATAAGGGTCAAGAAGTCCATTGTTCCTTGTAAAACACTGGTTTGTGTTATTTCATATGTTACATTTTTAACAGTATAAGAGTCAAGTCCATTGTTCCTAGTAAAACACTGGTCCGTTTCATTTCATATATTACATTTTTAATAGTATAAGGGTAAACAAGTCCATTGTTCCTAGTAAAACACTGGTTGATTTCATTTTATATATTACATTTTTAACAGTAGAAGAGTCAACAAGTCCATTGTTCTAGTAAATCACTGGTTCGTGTTATTTCACATGTTACATTTTTAACAGTATAAGAGTCAACAAGTCCATTGTTCCTTATAAATCACTGGTGTGTGTCATTTCATATCTTACATTTTTAACAATATAAGAGTCAACAAGTCCATTGTTCCTAGTAAAAAACTGGTTTGTGTCATTT
>NW_013799672.1:0-557 GCF_000517525.1 Limulus polyphemus | reverse complement strand
TATTTTTTGTTGTATTTTATTCTAGTTGTAGTTTGGTTTATTTTTTGTTGTATTTATTCTAGTTGTAGTTTGGTGTACATTTAATTCATAATAAAGAATTTTGCGTATTAATCTAATCATTTTGTGTCTATTTTAACTGTGGTGAGCGAGCTCTTGTGAAGAACTTATAGGGGTGAATGATGTTGAAAAAGGTTGATCAGAACTGGTTTATACCAATGCAAGAGGAAGTTTTTTCTAACACAGTAGTACTATATAGCAAAGGAGAATAATGTTTTTTGTAATATAATAATATATAAATATTTAGGATAATGTTTCTTGTAATATAATAATATATAGCAAAGCAGGATAACGTTTCTTCTCATATCATACTACATAGAAATTCAAGATAATGTTTCTTGTAATATAATAATATATAGCAAAGCAGGATAACGTTTCTTCTCATATCATACTACATAGAAATTCAAGATAATGTTTCTTGTAATGTAATAATATATAGCAAAGCAGGATAACGTTTCTTGTAATATAATAATATATAGCAAAGCAGGATAACGTTTCTT
>NW_013799671.1:0-557 GCF_000517525.1 Limulus polyphemus | reverse complement strand
ACAAGTAGCCAAAATACTATAATTAGAATAGGAAGTTAACCACCAAAATAGTGGAACATATAGAGAAAATAGATAGGTAGATAAGTAGACAGACAGACAGAAAAAAAAGATAGACAGAAATATTGTTGCGTCAGCGAGGTCACGTGACTAGTGTCACGCCATGTTTTCTAGAAATATCCTGTTCCTTCGTGAATGCCCTAGCATTTACTAGATTGGAGGTAGTCTGGTATATATAAGATGGTCACAACGGATAATTGATCTGCAGTCAGAGAGTATCGTTGAAGTTAACGTTCGTTGTTATAGCGTTTGTTTTAGCGCGAATGTTGAAATTAAGTGTATTGTAAAGTTATATTCAGAAAGAATAAACCAGTTTTATTTAAGAAAGGACTTGTGTCGCTAAAGTTTAGTTGGAACGAAGTTACGGAACAGTTAATTAACAAACGGAGATGTAACAATACAAACAAATTGACGGTCGTTCAAACTGACTGTTGAACGAAAAGACGAACAGAAGAAAGTTAGCGTGGAATTGTAAGTACAGAAAAGAAGCTCACAAGCTG
>NW_013799670.1:0-557 GCF_000517525.1 Limulus polyphemus | reverse complement strand
AATGCGTTTTAAGGGAGTTATGGCAGGTTTTGCGTTTTTTACCAGTACTTTGTCCCATTTAGACGAATCTTTTTTAATTTTTTAATGAAGTTTCACGTCAACCTTGCGAAATTGCATACAAAACTCTAGATTTCTAGTTTTAGTTTTACAAATTTTGTGGTCGTTTTATCTTACTCTTTTATTGGCTTCCATTAAAACGTATGTGTACTGCAGTGAAGCTTTTTGTTAACGATTGTTTCTCGATTTGTTGTTAACAGAGGGTCCTGAATTGATGGTTCTTCGCCAAATTTGGTATGTAGGTACACTTTATCGTTACGCAGTTACATTCAGAGTTTCACCTTCCTACTATTCGTTTTAAGGGAGTTATGGAAGGTTTTTCGTTTTGTACCAGTACTTCGTTCTTTTTGGACGAATCTTCTCGAATTTTGTTATGAACGTTCGTTGTGTACTTGCGTATTTACATGCAAAATTCTAGTTTTGTATTATCATTTCTGCGACTTTTCTGGTCCATTTTGTTACTACTCTATTGGCTTTCTGAAAGAGTATGTGTACTGCAG
>NW_013799669.1:0-557 GCF_000517525.1 Limulus polyphemus | reverse complement strand
GTGCTTGAGAATGTTCGCGTGAGTAATCGAAACGTCATACCTGTTTTAAATATTGTTACGTCTCCGTTTGTTAATTGATTTTCCGTAACTTCGTTCCGACAAGACTTTAGCAACACAAGTCCTTACTTAATAAAACTGGTTTATTCTTTCCGAATACAACTTTACGATACACTTAATTTCAACAATCACGCTAAAACAAACGCTGTAACAACGAACGTGCTCAACTTCAATAATACTCTCTGACTGCAGGTCAATTACTCACTGTCTACACACACTATCTTATCATCACGTTGTCACCCTCTTTTATATACCAGGCTACCCTATATCTAGTAAATGCTAGAGCATTCGCCAAAGTACAGGACAGTTCTAGAAAGTAGAGGGCGTGAGAATAGTCACGTGATCTCGATGACGCAACACTGCCCCTCCTTAATATTGTTCGTCCCCAACAATAACCACATACAATAAACCAATAACAATTAACAATAACTTAATTAACTGTACAGAATTACAACACAAAATTACAATTCAACAAAGTCTCTTAATTTTACGGGACGTAT
>NW_013799668.1:0-1311 GCF_000517525.1 Limulus polyphemus | reverse complement strand
AAGGTTGTTAAGAGAATTGGTAGTGTTGATGCATCATTTACTTATGTTGGGTAAACGTTCCCAACCAAATTTATATTTGTATCCCCTAGCCCTAATGAAACATAAGGTCCTCCAATAATAACATGCAATAACAACAGAGTGCCACTAGTTATAAGCCACTTAAATATATATATATATAGATACGATTTTTTTTTTCATTTCAGTATCACTAACAGAAAGGCTACTGACATCTCTTGTGGCTGCTGTAGCTGGAGTACCACTTATTATAATTGCTTTAAGGCAAGAACATTTCTTAAAAATCTTTGACTTACACATACATATAATTTAAGGTCCATCTAGGCCGTCTATTATGCTAAAACTAAACTTGAATATTTAAAATTAAACATTCAAAGCCAGCCCTTATCATTCAAATTCTCTTCAAGCCTTTCTATAAACGTCTTTAAATTATTTCAATCCACCATCTGAATACAACCATCATGTTTTCTTACCTGAACATGATTCTTTATAAAATATTGAAGGTGTGCATAAATTGCTAATCACTGAGATCCAAGTTAAATTAGTAGAACTTATACTCTCAATTCAAACAGAGAAAATGTTAAATATATGGATAACAAAGTATACAGTATCAAATATAAATTTACTTACGTCCATTACAATTCGAGTAAAGATATATATTTAACAACACTGAAATATGCTGATGTATTTGCAAATCAAAATAGACTGGCCATGTGATTTACCACCATAACAAAACAATATGCAAGAGCAAGGGTCGCTTGGAGTTGGAAAGGTGCGTGATTATCGGTATTCATTACTGGAAATATCGTAATTTAATTTCCTTTCCTGGCAATTTCTTTAGGATGTATAAAACTGCAACTGGTACCGACAGTAGGTTATAAACATGGGAAAACAAACACTTAATAATTTTCTACGATATTTGACAGTTCAAGCTGTAGTAAATAGTGCAATGATAATAGATACATTCTTTATAATGTAAACTAATATCCACAGTGTAATTAAATATTATTGCAGATCGTGCTTTCACCACATTTCTACTTTTTTTTTTTTTTTACATTTATGAACGCTGGTTTTAAGGCGATAATGAATCTAGTTGGTTTAAAGATCAACACGTGTGAAACACGATCAACGGTCAGTATCCTATATCAAGTCATATTTTTTCATCATCATATTTTGTCACCAACGTTTCTGAACACGCATCATCTCGTGTCAAATTTAAACTTTTTTAGAATCTGAGATGTGACTAAAATGTACCTTTGCACGAATTTAACGTGGAAGCTCCCGTGTTTGTGTACG
>NW_013799667.1:0-682 GCF_000517525.1 Limulus polyphemus | reverse complement strand
TTCTAATAAATAATATTCTACATATTCTTTACCCCAGTCTAGCAAGATAAGAGATATTCTAGAATAACAATAAAGAATATGTAGAATATTATTTATTAGAATGCCCAGTCTAGCAAGATAAGAGATATTCTAGAATTGTTACATTCTAATAAATAATATTCTACATATTCTTTACCCAGTCTAGCAAGATAAGAGATATTCTAGAATTGTTACATTCTAATAAATAATACTCTACATATTATTTACCCAGTCTAGCATGATAAGAGATATTCTAGAATTGTTACATTCTAATAAATAATATTCTACATATTCTTTACCCAGTCTAGCAAGATAAGAGATATTCTAGAACTGTTACATTCTAATAAATAATATTCTACATATTCTTTACCCAGTCTAGCAAGATAAGAGATATTCTAGAACTGTCTCATTCTAATAAATAATATTCTATATATTATTTACCCAGTCTAGCATGATAAGAGATATTCTAGAACTGTTACATTCTAATAAATAATATTCTACATATTCTTTACTCAGTCTAGTAAGATAAGAGATATTCTAGAATCGTTACATTCTAATAAATAATATTCTACATATTCTTTACTCAGTCTAGTAAGATAAGAGATATTCTAGAATCGTTACATTCTAATAAATAATATTCTACATATTCTTTACCCAGTCTAGT
>NW_013799666.1:0-557 GCF_000517525.1 Limulus polyphemus | reverse complement strand
TCAGTCTGAGGTATACAGGGCTAGGTTTAGGACTAGAGTCTGTGCTAAAGGGGAGAGCCTGCAAGAGCTGGCACAGGATTTGAAAATTATGGCACACAAGGCTAACCCAACTGCACCACCCGATGTCCTCAAACTGTTGCTGAGGGATCAGTTTGTAGATGCCTTGGACAGTCCACAACTGAAGATGCAAGTAAAGCAAGCACACCCCTCTACTATGAAGGATGCAATTGCCAGAGCTCTTGAATTTGAATCCTATGTTAAGTCCAGCACAAGTTTGGTGCAGTCATCAGGATTCAAGGCCAGAAAAGGTCAGCTTTCAAAGAAGTTTGAGGGACTTTGCTGGTACTGTAAAAAACCTGGGCACAAGAGAGCTCAATGCCAGCAACTTCAACACAGGGAAGATGCCATGGCAGGAAAGGCTGCTACCCAGAAAGGTTGTTGGAACTGTGGAGAGGAGCCAGTGTAAGAAGAATACTACCAACAAGTCAGCCTTGGGGAAACCAGTACTGGTTAGGTGTTGAGGGATGCCCACCGACCTCCATCGTGAAAGTCCCAAC
>NW_013799665.1:0-557 GCF_000517525.1 Limulus polyphemus | reverse complement strand
CCAATAAAGATCCCTCCAAGGAGAATAGCTCCAGCAAAGCGACAACAGATAGAGAAGGTCATGGATGGTCTAATTAAGGAAGGGGTAGTCGAGAAATCAGATAGTCCTTGGTCAGCTCCCGTTGTATTAGTCCAGAAGAAGGTGGGGACCCAACGTTGCTGTGTGGACTTCAGGGCCTTTAACAGCATAACCGAAAAAAAGACTCATACCCACTGCCAAGATGCCCTAAGTGGAGCCTGGTGGTTTTCAACTCTGGACTTAAAGTCAGGTTTCCATCAAGTAAAAATGGCTGAAGCAGATAGAACTAAGACAGCATTTAGTTATGGCCAATGTCTCTGGCAATACTGAGTGATGCCATTCGGGCTCAGTAATGTTCCAGCAACATTTGAGAGGCTGATGGAACGAGTATTGGAAGGCCTACAATGGAGGATAGCCCTAGTGTACCTGGACGATGTCATCGTATTTGCAACAACTTTTGTACGAGGAAATGTCCCAGCTGGAAGAAGTATTCAAGCATTTGAAAGCAGCAAACCTCAAACTCCATCCCAAGAAATGTC
>NW_013799664.1:0-668 GCF_000517525.1 Limulus polyphemus | reverse complement strand
ACGAAATTTGGAATGCTTTAAATAATTATTATAAGTATTGTGTACAGAAAAACTCATAATATGGTATTAATGATTCAATAAAGGAAGATGAGTATTGAGTACTTCATGTTGTCTTCGTTTCTTTTATCAAAAACATTACATGAAAAGTAACAACAAATAACAATAAAAACAATTAAATATCTGTTTTTCTGTCAATTTTGCTACACGTATTTTGTGTCTGGTAAACTTGTAACATAACAAATAAAAACGTTACCACGAAGGTGCGGAAACTAAGATATTTATCATACACAATACAAGTTTTATAAGATATTAAACACTAATAAAAGAGTGCCTGGCCAAGGCTTTGTAAATAAATTTCTTAGTTTCAGAAGTTAATTACCAATATTCAACAATAGAGAATCCTCAATAGCCACGGCCCTTGAAATTGTTTAAGTCAGTATTAGTGTAAGTTGATCTACCAGACCGTTTTTTTTTGTTTATTAGCTACTATTTTTGTTCGCCAGCAATACCAAGTGTGGGCGCGCGTATACCCGATTCAATTTCAGTTCTCATCAAGATCTCTACCAGCCTACCCTCAAATTGAAATTCTTTTAGGCAGGATTAGAGTAAATTAATATATGAGACTTTGGGCGTGGTCAAATACAGCAATCGAAAGGGTTTCACCTTCA
>NW_013799663.1:0-769 GCF_000517525.1 Limulus polyphemus | reverse complement strand
ATTATATAGATATCCATCCACACCCTGTGAAGTAGTTAGATGGACAGACAACAGACAGTACTATTATATAGATATCATCCACACACTTGGAAGTAGTTAGATGGACAGACAACAGACGGTACTATTATATAGATATCCATCCACACACTTGGAAGTAGTTAGATGGACAGACAACAGACGGTACTATTATATAGATATCCATCCACACACTTGGAAGTAGTTAGATGGACAGACAACAGACAGTACTATTATATAGATATCCATCCACCCTGGGAAGTAGTTAGATGGACAGACAACAAACGGTACTATTATATAGATATCCATCCACACACTTGGAAGTAGTTAGATGGACAAACAACAGACGGTACTATTATATAGGTATCCATCCACACACTGGGAAGTAGTCAGATGGACAGACAACAGACGGTACTATTATATCAATACCCATCCACACCCTTGGAAGTAATTAGATGACAGACAACAAACAGTACTATTATATAGATATCCATCCACACCCTGGGAACTAACTAGATGGACAGACAACAGACGGTACTATAATATAGATATCCATCCACACCCTGGGAAGTAGTTAGATGGACAGACAACAGACGGTACTATTATATAGAGATCCCACTCCACACACTTGAACGTAATAGATGGACAGACAACAGACGGTACTATTATATAGATAACCATCCACACCCTGGGAAGTAGTTAGATGGACAGACAACAAACAGTACTATTATATAGATATCCATCCACACCCTAT
>NW_013799662.1:0-555 GCF_000517525.1 Limulus polyphemus | reverse complement strand
AAAACCTTCCATAACTCCTTTAAAACAAACAGTAGGATAGTAAAACTCTTCATATTACTACGCAACGTTGAAGTGTACCTACATACCAAATTTGGTGAAGAATCATCAATTTAGGACCCTCTGGTAACAAGAGATCGAGAAACAATCAGTAACCAAAACCTTCACTGCAGTACACATACGCTTTCAGAAAAGTCAATAAAAGAGTAACATAAAACGACCATAAAATTCGCAAAAATGATAATACAAGGCTAGAATTTTGAATGTAAATACGCAAGTATGCAACGAACGTTTTTGAACAAATTTCGAGAAGATCCGTCCAAATGGAACGAAGTACTGGTACAAAACGAAAAACGTTCCATAACTCCTTTAAAACAAATAGTAGGAAGGTATAACTCTTCATATTACTACGCAACGTTAAAGTGTACCTACACATTAAATTTGGTGAAGAATCATCAAATTAGGACCCACTGGTAACAATAAATCGAGAAACAATCAGTAACCAAAAGCTTCACTGCAGTACACATACGCTTTCAGAAAAGCCAATAAAAGAGTAAC
>NW_013799661.1:0-747 GCF_000517525.1 Limulus polyphemus | reverse complement strand
ACAATACAAAACTTACAACTGCCTCCTCACTTTATTAACAGACAGACAACACAAAAACTGACAGCTACCTCATTACTGTATTAAGAGACAGACAATACAAAAACTGACAACTACCTCCTCTCTATATTAGTAGACAGACAATACAAAAACTGACATCTACCTCCTCACTATATTAATTGACAGACAATTTAAAAACTGAAAACTACTTTCTCACTGTATTAGTAGACAGACAATACAAAAACTTACAACTACCTCCTCACTGTATTAACAGACAGACAACACAAGAACTGACAACTACCTCCTCACTGTATGAAGAGAATGAAAACACAAAACTGACAACTACCTCCTCACTGTATTAATAGACAAACAATACAAAAACTGACAACTACCTTTTCACTGTTTTAATAGACAGACAATACAAAAACTGACAACTACCTCCTCTCTACATTAATAGGTAGACAATACAAAACTGACAATTACCTCCTCACTATATTAATAAACAGACAATAGTAAAACTGACAACTACCTCCTCACTGTATGAAGAGACAGACAACACAAAACTGACAACTACCTCCTTATTGAATTAATATACAAACAATACAAAAACTGACAACTACCTCCTCACTGTATTAATAGACAGACAACACAAAAACTGACAACTACCTCCTCACTGTATTAATAGACAGACAATACAAAAACTGATAACTACCTCCTCTCTATATTTATAGGTAGACAATACAAAACTGA
>NW_013799660.1:0-557 GCF_000517525.1 Limulus polyphemus | reverse complement strand
ACATCAGAAACAACTAACCTGTACTTGTCACACAGAACATACTAACCTGTACTTATCACACCGGACACACCTAACCTGTACTTATCACATTGGACACAACTAACCTGTACTTATCACACTGGACACACCTAACCTGTACTTATCTCACAGGACACAACTAACCTGTACCTTTTCACACTGGACACACCTAACCTGTACTTATCACACTGGACCCACCTAACCTGTACTTATCACATCAGAAACAACTAACCTGTACTTGTCACACCGGACACACCTAACCTGTACTTATCTCACAGGACACAACTAACCTGTACCTTTTCACACATGACATACCTAACCTGTACTTATCACACTGGACACACCTAACCTGTAATTATCACATCAGAAACAACTAACCTGTTCTTGTCACACCGGACATACCTAACCTGTACTTATCACACTGGACCCACCTAACCTGTAATTATCACATCAGAAACAACTAATCTGTACTTATCACATCGGACACACCTAACCTGTACTTATCACATTGGACACACCTAACCTGTAATTATCACACC
>NW_013799659.1:0-554 GCF_000517525.1 Limulus polyphemus | reverse complement strand
TCTTACACTGCTAAATTAGGGACGGCTAGCGCAGATAGCCCTCGTGTAGCTTTGCGCGAAATTCCAAAACAAACAACTCATTGTTATGAAATATTAATAAAGTCTTAAAGGTTTATACCAGAAAATGTTGAGAATTATTCGTAAGCTATAGCATAATTAAATATTTTGATAATAATTTCAGAAAGTCAGGTGAGGTGGCCATTATTCTGTCTTGCTGTAACTAGTAGTATTAATAATTCCTATCCTAGTGGCATTCAAAAAGTGCCGAGGAGCAGTCAAAGTGTCCCAAACTCATATGCTACAGAAGAAGTTTGGCTTTGAAGAATAATTGTCTGTGACCAACCGGCATGTCACGTGGTCAATAACTAAAGGTCGGTTGTGACCCACCGGTGGGACACATGGCAGAGAACGTTTCTAGAATCCAGCAGTTCCATTTCCAGTTTTTTCATTTGTTCTGTGTTCTGTACCTATATTTTTCCTATAGGGGTTTGTTTGTTTCTTATGGATTTCGCGCAAAGCTACACGAAGGCTATCTGCGCTAGCCGTCCCAAGAA
>NW_013799658.1:0-558 GCF_000517525.1 Limulus polyphemus | reverse complement strand
AAAACACAAGATTTAACGATATTGTGTACTGTCAATAAGAAAACACAAGATTTACGATACTGTGTACTGTCAATAAGAAGGCATAAGATATAACGATAGTGTGTACTGTCAATAAGAAGACACAAGATTTAACGATACTCTGTACTGTCAATAAGAAGACACAAGATATAAGAATACTGTGTACTATCACTAACAAGCCACAAGAATTAACAATACTGTGTACTATCACTAACAAGCCAAAAGATTTAAAGATACTGTGTACTGTCAATAAGAAGACACAAGATTTAACGATAGTTTGTACTGTCAATAAGAAGACACTAGATTTAACAATACTGTGTACTGTCGATAAGAAGACACAAGATTTAACGATACTGTGTACTGTCAATAAGAAGACACAAGATTTAACGATACTGTGTACTGTCAATAAGAAGACACAAGATTTACGATACTGTGTACTGTCAATAAGAAGACACAAGATATAAGAGTACTGTGTACTATCACTAACAAGCCACAAGAATTAACAATACTGTGTACTATCACTAACAAGCCAAAAGATTT
>NW_013799657.1:0-558 GCF_000517525.1 Limulus polyphemus | reverse complement strand
CAGAGCACAGATAGTCCCATTGTGTAGCTTTTGTGCTTAATTACAAACAAACAATTGCTAGCCCCCCCAGTGGCACAGCGGTATGTCCGAGGACTTACAACGCTAGAATCCGGGTTTCGATACCCGTGGTGGGCAGAGCACAGATAGCCCATTGTGCAGCTTTATGCTTAATTAAAAACAAACAAACAAAAACAATGACGGAAATAAATGTTGTTTTAAAACAGGGAATACGACATTAATATGATGGATGTAGGGGGTAGTGTAATTCCTTTCATTTCAATGTATGAAATAGTTACTTTTAGTGCAGTTTTGGCACACATAATTTTCTCAACTTTTATCAATGTTTTGGAATAGATTTATTTCTTGGGGTTGCTATGTGACACATTGGAGAAGAAACCCTAAACCATGGACATTTTGGAACGATAGATTGAAGGCAAGATAGATCGATAATGAAACTTAATAGAGAGGTTTGTGCTTTAAAGCGTAGATGTCAGTTTGCTGTAGAGTTTGTTTTGTTCAAATACTTATATCAAACAGTGTTTGTGCTTTCAACCTCTC
>NW_013799656.1:0-559 GCF_000517525.1 Limulus polyphemus | reverse complement strand
ATTTGTTTCAACATATATTGAGAGATAACTGACTTCAAAATATTTTTTCTTAATTTTTTCTCAACCTATTGAGATATAACTGAACTTCTAAGTATTTTTTTCTTAATTTTTTCTCCATGTATTCAGAAATAATTGAACTTCCAAGTATATTTTCTTAATTTTTCTCAATCTAGTGAAACAACTGAACTTCCAAGTATTTTTATTAACTTTTTCTCCATCTATTCAGATATAATTGAACTTTCAAGTATTTTTTCTTAATTGTTTCTCAATCTATTGTGAGATAACTGTACTTCCAAGAATGTTTTTTACATCTATTGAAAGATAACAAAATTTCTAAGTATTTTTTCTCAATTTTTTTCTCCGTGTATTGGGAGATAACTGAACTTCCAAGTATTTCTTCTTCATCTATTCAAAAATAACTGAACTTCCAAGTATTTTTTCTCAGTTTTTCCTCAATCTATTGAAACATAACTGAACTTCCAAGTATTTTTTCTCCATCTCTTGAGATATAACTGAAATTCGAAGTACTTTTTTTAATTTTTTCCATCTATTGAGAGAT
>NW_013799655.1:0-558 GCF_000517525.1 Limulus polyphemus | reverse complement strand
AGTTTAACTTTATAGATTTATTTATAGATAGTATTAATTATAGTATAGTTTAGTCCCAACTAAAGTAACGTGAAAAACGTACACGGTACAGTGTTAATTTATCTCTTTATCGAACTTAGGCCTAACATTAGTTAAGGTTTTATAAAGTACGACGTAAATACAAGTGAACATTTTGGTGTCGACAATTACATTTTATTAGCATTATTCTACAAATCTTGTATTTAAAGAAATACTGTTGTAATAAAGATACTAAGCTGACAACAAACTTTTTGCGGGTCTCTGCTAGTTATTCATGATTATTCTTGTTTCACAAGCCTACAGAAAAAGTGTCTAGGAATATTCATACCTGCAGCAAACTTACTAAACAAAATCTTGCACAGGTCATAGAACCATTTTTATGTTGATTCTAGAAAGAGAAAGAGATATTTTATCAGTTTTTCATTGCTACTGACCAAGTTTCTCTTCGAAGCCATTCAAATACCAAAGCCTACAGCTAAAACGGCTAGGCATGCTGCGCCAAAATCTATGCACAGCTACTAAACAAACTCCTGTGAGGGT
>NW_013799654.1:0-554 GCF_000517525.1 Limulus polyphemus | reverse complement strand
AAGCAGGACGCAAAACACTTGCTTTTAGAAAATCAATTATTGGTTTCAAATCTTGATCTTTCTCCTGCTCTGCTTTAATATCTATACCTGGTTCCACTTCACCATCATCAACTTCTTTAGTCACTTTGACTTCAGCTTTATGACACGTAATTAGCTTCAACCTCTCTTTTAACAGTTACCGGAACTTGGTCTTTGTTGTTCCCAAACGTCATTTTATCAAAATTAATTGCAAACTTCTTCGGTAGTAAGTAGTCCAATCCTTTATGCCCATGAGCTCAATAGTTACCCACACTGGTCCCCACAAACTTGCAGAATGTCCTGTCACACCACAAAGCTTTTGTATATCTTCTGGTACTCCTTCATAATCTAACACCTTGATGCTCACAAGGGTTTGCTGAGACGCAGAATCTATGACAAAGTTGCACCTTTGGCCATCCAGCTTTCCTGTCACACAGACACTGTGTGTGCTTGGCATTTTACACCTAGGCTGTTGGGACTTTCATGATGGGGGTTGGTGAGTGTCCCTTCAACACCAACCACTACTGGTCTCCTTG
>NW_013799653.1:0-554 GCF_000517525.1 Limulus polyphemus | reverse complement strand
ACTTTTGGCCCACCCTGTTTATATATATAGGTAAATTTTAATCAGAAGTTTTTATTTACCATATATATATATATATCGTTGTAAATGTTTAATCAGGAGTTTTTACTTATCATATATTTATATCGTTGTATGTGATACCTCGACCGGGAGTTGGCGTCCAATGCCGAGGCTTTCCACGTACCTGAGGCGTAGACCGTACCTCGATGTTGGAGAAGGGGTTTCCCTTTTATATTATGACAGCCAGTTAAACGGGGTTGTGGCCGTTCGAACGTTACCGACTATCCAAAAATTTTCACGGACCCGACCTCGACGGCAATATCTAACGCCTCTGGGGAACACCTCCCCGAACGCGGACGAGGTTCCTTCGGTGAGACATCGACTGTGAGTTGACGACGTATGTCGAGGCTTCATGCGTACCTGAGGCGAAGACCGTACACCGGTTTTAATTAATTAATAAATTAATCAGAAGTTTTATTGACCATATATATATATCTATCGTTGGAAATGTATAATCAGAAGTTTTTTAACACACACACATATATATATATATATAT
>NW_013799652.1:0-558 GCF_000517525.1 Limulus polyphemus | reverse complement strand
GTGACAACGTGACAGAACAAGGTAATGTGTGTGTAGACAGTGAGTAATTGATCTGCAGTCAGAGAGTATTATTGAGCACGTTCGTTGTTATAGCGTTTGTTGAAATTAAGTGTATCGTAAAGTTATATTCGGAAAGAATAAACCAGTTTTATTAAGTAAGAATTTGTGTCGCTAAAGTTTCGTCGGAACGAAGTTACGGAAAGTTAATTAACAAACGGAGACATAACAAATTGGTGTCAGAAGTGGAATGATAAAAAAAAATGGAAACGAGAGGCGGAAAATTAAACTACAGCTTAGCAGACTTGATGGCAGCAATACACGAGCAGCAAAAGAAACAAGAAGAGAGACAACAGCAGTTGCAAGAAAACCTGCAACAGTGGCAGCTCGAACAACAAAATAAACAAGAAGAGAGATGACAACAGTTGTTGGAGGAAAAAGAAAAGAAACAAGAAGAGAAATTACAGCAGTTCTTAGAGGAAAAAGAAAAGAAACAAGAAGAACGAGAAGAGAAATTACAGCAGTTGTTGAAGGAAAAAGAAAAGAAACAAGCAGAAAGAC
>NW_013799651.1:0-576 GCF_000517525.1 Limulus polyphemus | reverse complement strand
AAATGGGAAAGTGAGTAAGGAACACCTATAGCATTAACTTTATCACGTCTAGTGTACTACATTAAACTCACCAGTTTCATGTTTACGCTCTTGCAGAATGTAAGAAATCAAACACAACTAATACAGAGCTGTCCTTTGAATTTTATTCAAGCCCCAACATGCAAGGTCCTTTCTCACAGACTTGAACCCAGACTTGAAATACACATTTATTTGGTAATCACAATTTCATAGGTAAGTCACAAATTTTAAGAATTATTAAAACATTTTATTCAAAAGTTCAAAAACAAATGATATTTAAATCACCTCTCAAAGAACAAAATATACTCAGATCTAAAGGCCTAATTATCTACCCGGTAAAAAAACTACCAATTCCACCAGGTTCGACAATTTATACACGTAGTGAAAACAGCAAATACCCCCTTTCCGGTTAAGGATTTCAAATTCGTCTCATCTGGATCGTCCAAACTTTTAATTAGAGAAGATGTATCTATTATAAATGAACTCCCAACTTTATATAATAAAACAGTTTCACTATAATTGAATAACTTGTATAATATTGCTGTATATAATTGGATT
>NW_013799650.1:0-556 GCF_000517525.1 Limulus polyphemus | reverse complement strand
CTAGATTAGAGGACATTACATTCACTACACACACAACAGTTCACTATTATAAGAGACTAGTCCAGATAAAAGGACATTACATTCACTACACACACTACAGTTCACTATTATAGGAGACTAGTCTGGATAAGAGGACATTACATTCACTACACACACTACATTATAAGAAACCTAGTCTGGATAAGAGGACATTACGGTCATTATAAACACACTAGAGCTCACTATTATAAAGAAATCTTGACTTTATTTTTGTTAGCTTTTATTCAAGGCTACTGGTTAGGGATAGCACTACTATTTAAAGCACAACTTTAGAGAATAGGCAGGAGTTTCATAATATATATTTAACACTATAAGCTATGCACATTTCTAAATAAAAAATTAATCTGAACAAACGTCTATATTAAAATAAATATATACACCTAAAATTAAGCACCCCGTGTTTTTTCAAGTGATTCAGATTCGACGTTCTTGTGACTGATTATAAATTACCATTCAATCTAAACGTGTTTATCAAATGAAATTATGCATTATTGGGCACAAGAAAACAAGATTATCA
>NW_013799649.1:0-557 GCF_000517525.1 Limulus polyphemus | reverse complement strand
ATCAATCCCATGATAGTTAACAGGAGGACATCTCGGAGTTAAGAAAACATTGAGTCACCTACGACAGAGATTTTACTAAATAGGTATGAGGCAAGATGTGGAAGAGTGGTGCAGAACATGCAGTACATGTTGTGCTAAAAGGGGATCCAAGCATAAGGGACGTTCTCCAATGAAGTTATACCAAGTTGGCGCACCAATGGAAAGAGTAGCCATTGACATTGCTGGTCCTTTGCCCCAAACTCGTGCAGGAAACAAGTACATTTGTACCAAGTGGTCTGAAGCATATGCAATACCAAATCAGGAAGCTACAACAGTAGGTTCGGCTATTAGTGATTTCTTCTTCACGTTTGGTATGCCATACGAACTGCATTCAGATGAAGGCCATAACTTTGAATCAGCTGTGTTCCATGAATGTGGAAAGTTGTTTGGCATATGCAAAACCAGTACAATGCCACTTCATTCACAGTCTGTTGGGATGGTAGAAAAGTACCATTGGACGCTGGGACAGGAATTGGCAAAGTTTTGTAATAGCCGCCAAGATGACTGGGATGTCTTAT
>NW_013799648.1:0-557 GCF_000517525.1 Limulus polyphemus | reverse complement strand
CCCACCAACCCCCATCGTGAAAGTCCCAACAGCTAGGTGTAAAATGCCAAGCACACACAGTGTCTATATGACAGGAAAGCTAAATGGCCAAAGGTGCAACTTTGTCATAGACTCTGCGTCTCAGCAAACCCTTGTGAGCATCAAGGTGTTAGATCATGAAGGAGTACCAGAAGCTATACAGAAGCTTTATGGTGTGACAGGACATTCTACAAGGTTGTGGGGACCAGTGTGGGTAACTATTGAGCTCATGGGCATAAAGGACAGAGAGGAAGTATACTTGGCTGACATTGAAGATGAATGCATCTTAGGATTGGACTATCTACTACCGAGAAAGTTTGTAATTGATTTTGATAAAATGATGTTTGGGAATAACGAAGGCCAAGTTCCGGTAACTGTCAAAAGAGAGGTTGAAATAATTAGGTGCCATCAAGGTGAAGTCAAAGTGACTGAAGAAGTTGATGATGACGAAGTGGAACCAGGTATCGATATTAAAGCAGAGCAGGAGAAAGATTAAGATTTGAAGCCAATGATTGATTTTCTAAAAGCAAGTGTTTTGT
>NW_013799647.1:0-557 GCF_000517525.1 Limulus polyphemus | reverse complement strand
AACAACAATGTGTCCTGTCAATAAGAAGATACAAGATTTAACAATATTGTGTACTGTCAATAAGAAGACACAAGAGTTAACGATATTGTGTACTGTCAATAAGTAGACACAAGATTTAACGATACTGTGTACTGTCAGTAAGAAAACACAAGATTTAACAATAATGTGTCCTGTCAATAAGAAGACAGAAGATTTAACGATACTGTGCACTGTCAATAAAAAGACACAAGATTTAACGATACTGTGCACTGTCAATAAGAAGATACAAGATTTAACAATATTGTGTACTGTCAATAAGAAGACACAAGATTTAACAATATTGTGTACTGTCAATAAGAAGACACAAGATTTAACGATACTGTGTACTGTCAATAAGAAGACACAAGAGTTAACGATATTGTGTACTATCTATAAAAAGACCCAAGATTTAACGCTACTGTGTACTGTCAATAAGAAGACACAAGATTTAACGATACTGTGTACTGTCAATAAGAAGAGACAATATTCGACGATAATGTGTACTGTCAGTAAGAAAACACAAGATTTAACAATAATGT
>NW_013799646.1:0-839 GCF_000517525.1 Limulus polyphemus | reverse complement strand
CTTGAAGTACAGGAAATGTCTTAAGAAAATTTTGTCTTCACTGAACAGAAAATGCCTCAACAAAATTCCGTCTTTACAGTACAGGAACTGCCTTAAGAAAATCCAGTCTTGAAGTACAGGAACTGCCTTAAGAAAACCCAGTCTTGAAGTACAGGAACTGCCTTAAGAAAATTCAGTGTTGAAGTACAGGAACTGCCTTAATAAAATCCAGTATTGAAGTACAGGGAATGCCTTAAGAAAATCCAGTCTTTAAATGCAGGAAATGCCTTAAGAAAATCCAGTCTTTTAGTACAGGAAATGCCTTAAGAAAATACAGTCTTTAAATACAGGAAATGCCTTAAGAAAATCCAGTCTTTAAGTACAGGAACTGCCTTAAGAAAATTGCAGTTTCGCAGCACAGACTTGCGAAACGACACCATATTATCATCTCATTGCATTAGAACTTGATCATCTGTAATCCGAAAACAATCAGTTAAGCCTAGAATTACCGATAAGGATCCCATCAGCGTTTTAAACACACTAAACTATTTATTCACCAAATTGCTTCTGGTTCTGTGACTGTAGGTTACAAGGTTCCTAATAACATATGAGTGGCAGAAAAAGTGTAAATGACGATACCATCAATATTGCAATTAATCCCACTAAATTATTCTTGCAGTCTCCTGTGCGTTTGGTACAGAAAATGAATAATTTCTCCCAATATTCTTGTTAGTTCTATACACTGAGTGTGAGAACAGGTAAAAACATATATACTGAATATAATGAAATATGTGGACCCTCCCCCGGCGGTCAACGATTTAAAAAAACAAGTCGGTGGGACTGAAAATATAGTCAACTAG
>NW_013799645.1:0-350 GCF_000517525.1 Limulus polyphemus | reverse complement strand
TGACCTTTTCTGGCCTTGAATCCAGATGACTGTACCAACCTCGGTACCTCTGTGCTGGACTTAACGTAGGATTCAAATTCGAGAGCTCTGGCCATTGCATCCTGCATGGTAGAGGGGTGTGCTTGCTTCACTTGTATCTTAGTTGTGGACTGTCCAAGGCATCTACAAACTGATCTTTCAGCAACAACTTGAGGAGATCGGGTGGTGCAGTTGGGTAGGCCTTGTGTGCCATGTTTCCAAGTCCTGAGCCAACTCTTACAGGCTCTCCCCTTTAGCACGGACTCTCGTCCTGAACCTGGCCCTGTAGGCTTCGGGCGTATTTTGAGTTCTGTACCTGATTTCTAGAGCAG
>NW_013799644.1:0-557 GCF_000517525.1 Limulus polyphemus | reverse complement strand
TAATTTACTATATTGATATTATAGAATTCCACTATAATTTATCATGTGTAGTAACTAAGCAGTATATAGATCCGAAAATATGAAATTTCGAGCTCACTAAAGACTTATTGTTTGAAATATTGTGTGAAAAGAAGGATCTTACCACAATAACACATCAAAATGGCTGACAAAACCAATAGGGTACATTCTGAGCTAGTGATATCATGTTATGTCATGCATTGAAGTAAGTGTACATAAAGGAGCATTTCCAAAAATGGAAAGAGGTAAGAGGGGGGCCACTGTGTTTGATTCAATACAAGTGATATCTTAGCATGTAGAAAAGAAATGAGGTTCTTATATTATATTCTAGCTTCTCAATATTGGTAATTTGAATTTCTAATTCGTTCTAAACTATGGACTTTCTATCTGGATCACAAAGATATAATTCAAACCAGTGGTTCATTCAACATACCACATGACACAAAAAATCAATGTTTAGCTGTGTTTTTAATATTTACTTTTAAATTAAGAAATTAACCAACTTATAATACTAAATTTTGAATTATAATCTAAAATGT
>NW_013799643.1:0-557 GCF_000517525.1 Limulus polyphemus | reverse complement strand
GTTTTATTTTTTTCACCTTATCCTTATTGTTTATATGTTATTTTCTCTACCCTAATCTCAAAACAGGATTGGTCAATTCGACCGACCTCATAACCACCCAAAAAAAATCGAAATAAACCTAAATTAACCTTCTTTTCTTTCTAGTATGACTTCAAATTGTTACATGAAACTACAATCGTTAATTCTAAGTAGCTCTAAGTATGTAACGTTATACATCTATTTATAATTAAATTTTATTGTTTTATTGCCATTTGAACCATGTTTAACTGCTATCCATGCCATTATAAGTTGTAAATCACTCGGGGGAACGTGCAGCTCACATTACGCTATCAAATTACATCACACATGAGCTACTCTCACGCGTGCTACATGAACAATTTTAATTATATTATTATTATTACTTATTTTACCTATTTTAGTCTTAAATAACTTAAAGAGATCCATACTTTTAATTTGAGTTACTTTTATAAAAATAAATAAAGAGTAAATATGAAAAACAAGAAATAAAGTACTTACCCAATCTTCTTTTTTTTCTTGCCCTCGATTGTTGATGATAA
>NW_013799642.1:0-298 GCF_000517525.1 Limulus polyphemus | reverse complement strand
TTGCAGTAAGGTGTTCGTACAATCTCCGAGTGCCTTTTTTGAGAAGGATGGCCTGTATTCCATCTTCACCTGGTGCCTTGTTTTTGGTGGTTTTTATAGCTTTATGTACTTCTGTTTCAGTTATTGTTTTAGTTAGTAGATATGTTACTGGGTTTTCTATTACAGTTGATTTGATATTTATGTTTGTGTTTACTGGAAATTTGAAGTATGTACATATCTATGTTTTGTTTGATGTAATTATTTACTTTATTGTAAAAATGTTCATGTCCGGTTCATTGTGTGTTTTGAATGTGTTTTG
>NW_013799641.1:0-557 GCF_000517525.1 Limulus polyphemus | reverse complement strand
GAATGGTGCCGAACATGCAGTACATGTAGTGCAAAGATGGGACCCAAGCATACGGGACACTTACCTTATGAAGAGTTGCCTGAGAGTGTGTCAGAGTTTGTGGAAATGTTATCGGAAAGGATGGATGATATTCACCATCAAGTGCGTACAAACTTGAAAACGTCTGCTGATTTGATGAAGTTGACTTATGAAAAGAGATCTACTGAAGTCTGCTTTGTACCCAGAGACAAGGTATGGTTGTATAATCCCAGAAAGACCAAAGGGAAGTCTCCTAAGTTGTCTTCTCCATGGGAAGGCCCATATGACATAGTGGATCGTCTCTGAGATGTGACTTTCCGGATAAAATGTGGTCGTCGAGGTAAGCCAAAAGTGGTGCATGCCAACAGGCTTTGGCGTTATCACGGTCCAGGACATTTCTGTTGGGACAAAGTGGAAAACAGAACAAATGACGCTGATGAAGACGTGCCACCTGAAGAAGCCACCATCGAAGAAGAAACTCTACTCAGTTTTGAGAAGGGAAACGGTGAAGCTCTTGGTGAAGTTACTACCACTGATGT
>NW_013799640.1:0-900 GCF_000517525.1 Limulus polyphemus | reverse complement strand
CATAAGGAAGTGTTTCCAAAAATGGAAAGAGTGGGTGGGGGCCATTGTCTGTGTTTTAGTACATGAGCAAAATATCAGCAAATAGAAAATATAGGAGGTTCTTATTTTATATTATAGCTTGTCAATATCAGTAATTTGAGTTCTTAATTCATACAAAACTAAAGACTTTGTATTTGGACATCACAAAAAAATAATTTGAAACAATGCTACATTCAACATATCACCACATGACACAAAAAAATCAATATTTTGGTGTTTTTTAATATTTACTTTTAAATTGAGAACTTAAATAATGTATAATACTAAAATTTTAACTATAATCTACAGTTTGATACCAAACCCCATTGACATAAATTCATAAAATAGTAGTTCAATAAAATTTTGAATGCGAGTCAACAAATGCAATGACATGGATTTTGACCTGTGATGATAGTGTTAATTCTACCCTTCAGCCAAGTTCTGACTCTTGATTTGTTAGCAAAAACTTCTAAGGAGGTTAATAAACAACTATATATCAAGTTTGGAATGGAAATAAGCCGAACACTTGATGTGACAAATGAAGAGAGAATAATTCTAATATTCTAAACACGATTTAGTAATTGTTATCTGTTAAAGCATATGTAAAACAAAGTTGTAAAAATTACCCTGAATATTTCTACTGGATGCAACAAATAAATCCTCCCTAACTAAACATGGTTCTCACACTAAATAAACCACTCTAACCAGACATGGTTCTCACACTAAATAAACCACTCTAACCAGACATGGTTCTCACACAATTAAACCACCCGAACCAGACATGGTTCTCACAGTAAATAAACCACCCTAACTAGACATGGTTCTCACAATAAATAAACTACACCTAACCAGACATGGTTCTCACACTAAATAAACCACTCT
>NW_013799639.1:0-557 GCF_000517525.1 Limulus polyphemus | reverse complement strand
CCTGAATCTCCATCCCAAGAAATGTCATTTGTTCCAAAAAGAGGTGACTTTACTTAGGCCACATTGTTAGTGAGAATGGTGTACAAACTGATCCTTATAAGGTGAAAGCAGTGCATGACTGGCCAACACCAGACAATGTGGGAGAGCTAAGAAGTTTCTAAGGACTCTGTACTTACTAACGCAAATTTGTGAAGGACTTTGCAACTATAGCTGCTCCACTACATGATTTGACTAAAAAAGGCCAAAAGTTTGAATGGACAGTTTCTTGTCAGCATTCTTTCAAGACGTTGAAGGAAAAATTGGCCTCTGCTCCACTTTTAAAGCTTCCAGATCCCTCACTGCCATACATACTGGATTAGTGATGCTAGTAATGTCGGAATTGGAGGAGTGTTGTCTCAGAAAGTGGGCGAAAACGAACATGTGGTGGCCAACTTCAGTAGGGTGTTGAGTAGACCAGAGAGGAACTACTGTGTAACACGGAGGGAACTCCTTGCTATACTAAAGAGTCTGACATATTTCCACCCTTACCTCTATGGTGCAAGGTTTACCATTAGGAC
>NW_013799638.1:0-556 GCF_000517525.1 Limulus polyphemus | reverse complement strand
CCTCGAGAAAACTGGAGCTAAAGAGGAATACTTTTGAAATATTTGCAGATAATTTTATTTACAAATCAATTCCCTACTTTCTTGACTTGTTGGAGCAATCTAACCTCACGAAATCTGTAATATTTATAAAATTTTGTATAAATCTAAAATCCTCCTGGACAGAACATATTGTATTTGAAATTAGGTTGTTGTATTTTCTTCATCTTTATAATGACGATCAGAGTCAACAAAGGTTCTCTCTCTCTCTCTCTATCTCGAGGATTTGTGTGTATTAGTAGCAAGTAATAAACAAAGAAAAACTTCAAGAAAATATCAATTTTTTTTTTAAATTTATTTCAAAATATAACTTACGAGACAAGTGAGTAGTAATGAGGACTTAAAAAGAATTTACTTTTCTGGACAGTGTCAGTAACAATGTAAAATTACCCCCTCCTTTACACATACAAATTCGTCCTTATATGTACGTCGCTCGAATACTAAAAGAATGGCAAAGTCAAATTCTCCTAGCAAAAATGAATTTTACCATTGTTTAGCATAATTAACTAGCCTCGGGTTC
>NW_013799637.1:0-553 GCF_000517525.1 Limulus polyphemus | reverse complement strand
TTTAATTATGGATCCCCCCCCCCCATTACCAAATAAAAAAAAAAAATTTAAATCTGCTTATTGGTAAACGACCACGCCTAGAAGACTCTGAACAGCAGTCTCCACCACACAGTACACCTGTACCTCGCTTTTTAATCATGCATTCACTATCAGATAAATCTTTAGGGCAAATGTCTCCTTTCTTTATTCAGAGGGGCTTGCTGGCTCTCCGAAGTCAGTTAAGCTACGTTCTGGAGACATCTTAGTAGAAACTTCCCATCCTTAGCACAGTGAACTTCTCTTGAATTCAAAGGCCATTGGGGATATACCCATTGAGGTTACTCCCCATGCTTCCTTGAATTCATCACAAGGAGTTATCGTTGAGAGGAATTTGAAATCTATCCCCGAGATGGAGATCCTTGCTGGTTTCTCCAATCAAGGAGTTTCGGCAGTTCGAAGGATCTCCACTCGTCAAGATGGAATTATGGTGCCAACCTCAGTTTTAATTTTGACGTTTTCATCACCACGTCCACCTGCCACCATAAAGGCAGGTTATTTGAACTGTAAGGTACGA
>NW_013799636.1:0-701 GCF_000517525.1 Limulus polyphemus | reverse complement strand
TTGATATAACTTCATTGGAGCACGTCCCTTATGCTTGGGTCCACTTTTAGCACAACATGTACTGCATGTCCTGCACCATTCTTCCACATCTTGCCTCATACCTATCCAGTAAAATCTCTGTCGTAGGTGACTCAATGTCTTCTTAGCTCCAAGATGTCCTCCTGTTAAAGTATCATGGGATTGACGCAGCACAACTTCCCGTAACTTTCTCGGTATAACCGTTTGCCAAGTCGTAACTTTCCCATCCGTATTTTCCCATCTCTGGACAAGAATACCATCTTCAAGCTTCAATTGGGCCCAATAGTTCTTTATTACAGGGCTTAGACTAGACACCTTCTCCCAAGCAGGGCACAAAATACTTGCTTGTAGAAAATCAATTATTGGCTACAAATCTTGGTATTTCTCCTTCTCTGCTTTAATATCTATACCTGGTTCCACTTCACCATCATCAGCTCTTTCAGTCATCTTGACTTCAGCTTGATGGCACCTGATTAATTCAACCTCACTTTTAACACTTACTGGAATTTGGCCTTTGTTGTTCCCAAACGTCATTTTATCAAAATTAATTACAAACTTCCTCGGTAGTAGATAGTCCAATCCTAATATGCATTGGTCTCCAATGTAAGCCAAGTATAATTTCTGTCCGTTCTTCATGCTCATGATCTCAATAGTTACCCACACTGGTCCCCAAAACCTTGCAT
>NW_013799635.1:0-555 GCF_000517525.1 Limulus polyphemus | reverse complement strand
CTATATACTGCAGTTACGCTATTTCAATTTCGTACTGTTACGAATCCGTTCGTTAGTTAATTTCCGTAAAAATTCTTTCCGAAGAAACTTTACTGATACAAGTCCTTTCTTAAATAAAACTGGTTTATTCTTTCTGAATACAACTTTGCAATACACTTAATTTCCACAGTCGCGCTATAATTCACAAAGAACGTCTCACATGCTCGACTCAACTGTCCCCATACAAGTCCTTTCTTAAATAAAACTGGTTTATTCTCTCTGAATACAACTTTGCAATACACTATCCAGTAAAATCTCTGTCATAGGTGACTCAATGTCTTCTTAACTCCGAGATGTCTTCCTGTTAAAGTATCATGGGATTGACGCAGCACAACTTCCCGTAACTTTCTCGGTATAACCGTTTGCCAAGTCGTCACTTTCCCATCTCCGGAGAAGAATACCATCTTCAAGCTTCAACTGGTCCCATTGTGCCCAATAGTTCTTTGTCACAGGGCTTAGACTAGACACCTTCTCCCAAGCAGGGCGCAAAACACTTGCTTTTAGACAATCAATTAT
>NW_013799634.1:0-555 GCF_000517525.1 Limulus polyphemus | reverse complement strand
AAATGCCGATGGACTGAGCCGAAGACCCTTCAAAAATTACTGCAAACATTGCTGCAAAAGAGAGGTTGAACTAACCAGCTGTCATCAAGCTGAAGTCAAAGTAACTGAAGGAGTTGATGATGGTGGAGTGGAACCAGGTATAGATATCAAAGCAGAGTAGGAGAAAGATCAAGATTTGAGCCCAATAATTGATTTTCTACAAGCAAGTGTTTTGTGCCTTGCTTGGGAGAAAGTGTCTAGCTTAAGCCCTGTGACAAAGAACTATTGGGCACAATGGGACCAGTTGAAGCTTGAAGATGGTATTCTTCTCCAAAGATGGGAAACTACAGATGGGAAAGTGACGACCTGGGAAACGGTTATACCGAGAAAGTTACGGGAAGTTGTGCTGCGTCAATCCCATGATACTGTAACAGGAGGACATCTTGGAGTTAAGAAAACATTGAGTCACCTACAATAGAGATTTTACTAGATAGGTATGAGGCAAGATGTGGAAGAATGGTTCAGGACATGCAGTACATGTTGTGCTGAAAGGGGACCCAAGCACAAAGGACGTGC
>NW_013799633.1:0-558 GCF_000517525.1 Limulus polyphemus | reverse complement strand
ACGGCTGAAAGGGCGAGCATGTTTGGTGGTATGCGGATTCGAATCCGCGACCCTCAGATTGTGAGTCGAGCGCCTTATCCACCTGGCCATGCCGGGCACAATTAACCTAGCACTGAAAACCAAGGGATTTCCCGAGGCATGATATTTCTGATGATACACTAATTTCTGATGTAAAGCATAACAAAAACATTTTAATGAGTCTTAATCTTATGGGAACAACTAAAGTCTGGGTAAACTGTTAGCTTGGCATTCTCCAAACCCGACGCCAAATTCTCCCCCGCCCCCTCATTACGCCACTGTTTGTGGATAGGCACCCCCCGCCCCCTCACTACGCCACTGTTTGTGGAGAGGCACCCCCGCCCCCTCACTACGCCACTGTTTGTGGATAGGCACCGATTGTTCACCAGTTTCTTTCGTGTAAATCAAACCGAAGGCTGTTCTTTTATTGATAAAGCCGCAATGGCGAAAGGTTGTCTGAAATATAAAGTTTATTATTATTATATAGAGGGTAAAAGTAATTTTATTTTTTACTAACTTTATTGCCAAAATGTTTTTTTG
>NW_013799632.1:0-556 GCF_000517525.1 Limulus polyphemus | reverse complement strand
AACTCAGAGATATTAACATCTAACGATGTTCTCAATACCTGGGTATCGGAAGCAAACTCAGAGATATTAACATCTAACGATGCTCTCAAAACCTGGGTATCTTGAGCAAACTCAGAGATATTAATATCTAACGATGCTCTCAAAATCTGGGTATCGGAAGCAAACTCAGAGATATTAATATCTAACGATGCTCTCAAAATCTGGGTATCGGTGGCAAACTCGGAGATATTATCCCCATTATCCCTACCCAACAGATTGACAGTACCGGTACTCTAACTATCTTAACAAATAATCACTACTGTCTAAGATGTGGCTCTGAGGGATGACAGATCCATTCCCCAAATATCTTTCCCTTTACAATATATAGTAATATCTACCCCTCCCCTCTTTTACGCATAGGATGACGTCATACGTATTTCTATACTTCTAATTTCATTCATGCATAGTTTAATATATTTCTGTACTTCTGATTTCATTCTTGCATAGTTTAGTATATTTCTGTACTTCTAACTTCATTCTTGCATAGTTTAGTATATTTCTGTACTTTTAATTTCAT
>NW_013799631.1:0-557 GCF_000517525.1 Limulus polyphemus | reverse complement strand
CAAAATAAAATTTTTAGAAGGTAAGACATAGCTTCTGTGTCATTCTATATTATTCATGTTTTTTTGACAAAAAACAAAACAAAAACATCGCCATGCTACTTGACAAATACAAACTTATAAACTCCTAAAAATCCTTTCTAAAAACCAAATATGCATTGAGGAGTCTCTCCAAGGTCATAAAACCTTTTTATATAAAATATCAAATAATACAAACTTATACCAGTGAATGTTTTCTCTATACCAAATATGAGGAAACACTCTAGGGTTATACAATCTTTTTTTAGATATACTTGGGATACTTATATGAATGTATAATGTACTTTGACATTGACCTTTGAACTACAAGGTTAATGATGTCTAGAACTGTGTATATATAGTACCCATTGTGTAAGTTTGGTCCTCTATCTAATCAATATGCCCTGCTCTCCTTCACAATATGGGCATAATAAAAACATAAGACAAGTAAAGAGTTTAACCCTACACTTACTGGTGTAATCAAATGTTACACATAATCTCTCCATATATGGATGTATGATTAGTTGTATTACACAAAACAT
>NW_013799630.1:0-837 GCF_000517525.1 Limulus polyphemus | reverse complement strand
TGGTCTAATAACTAAGCACACAAAACATTTTTTACTTTATAATGTAACTATGCGTTCCCCCTTAGGAGGCTGTTTTCCAACATATATATATATTTCAACTGTCAATAACGCCGGACCTAGAACTTATAACATTGGTAATGTACAGAAAGTGGTTTTGGATTGTAATGAATGTATTACGTCGTAAATAAATCTTAGCTGATAAGCATAAGCATAAGTTAGAATATTTGTAAAATTGATGTTTGTCTATAACATAAATTATACTCCAGCTAATGTTAATTATCTTTCAATTATCTATTTAGTAGCTGCTGACGTTTTCTAAGGAATGTGAAATAACTGTATTTATTTTTTCATTCTAACAATTATTGGTATGAAACATTATTTCGTGCATGTGTTATAACATTTTTGTTGCCCGAGGCAACATAGCTTTATCACGTTGAGTGGTGTCTCCTTCTGTCGTAACTATGAAGATTTTCTTCTTCTCGTACCCAGAGGCACTTCGTTACGTTTGTATTAATTAGGGTTACCATGGTTATTTGATGACTAGGAACCCAATTTTAGAAAATAAAGTTTGGAGACGGCTTGAATGGGTAATGAAAGAAACTTTATTACAAGTAACAAAGGTAGATTGTTTCGACAAGCTATTGTCATCATCATCCGACATTATTACTAATGCTTGGAACGAAGTATCAAAAAGAGCTGCTTTACCACACATCTTACAATATACGTTTTTTATATATAATTTCAATATGGATCCAGGACTGGGAAAAGTTTGACTTGGTCTAGAGAAATCCTTTTTTTTACCATCGAAACTTTTCGCTGTTGGAGCATAAATTTCAT
>NW_013799629.1:0-888 GCF_000517525.1 Limulus polyphemus | reverse complement strand
CTATTCAATTAACTCATTAATTGTTTTTTGTTGTTTTTTTTGTTAAAGTTTTATACAAATTGTTCTCATATCAGGTTTTTTTTTCAGCAAAAAATATCATTTTGGTTTGCTACTGGTGGTGCTGGATTTTGTATAAGTAAAGGTCTTGCATTAAAAATGATGCCATATGCAAGGTGAGTAGATTTATTCTTTCTTTTCTTGTCTTTCTTTTACGTTTTTCTGTTTATTTTCCTATAGTCGAACGTACGAATAAGTCTCCTTATTCGTCGAAAACCAGATTCTCAAATCCACTTTGTGTAGAAAAAATGGAAGGTGTTAAGCACGTGACAGCGGCTTAAAAAATGTAGTTGCTTCCAAATAAACTGGAATGAGAAGCATACGAGTCAGATAAGTCCGATGAAAAAAGCGGCAAAAAGCTTCTAGTGGCTGATTGGTCCCTGCTATGAATAACTACACTGAGATTTTACTACACAACAGTTTGTTTGTTTTGAATTTCGCGCAAAGCTACACGAGGGCTATCTGCGCTAGCCGTCCCTAATTTAGCAGTGTAAGACTAGAGGGAAAGCAGCTAGTCATCACCACCCACCGCCAACTCTTGGGCTACTCTTTTACCAACGAATAGTGGGATTTACCGTCACGTTATAACGCCTTCACGGCTGAAAGGGCGAGCATGTTTGGTGGGACGGGGATACGAACTCGCGAGTCGAGTGCCTCAGCCACCTGGCCATGCCGGGCGTTACACAAGAGATATGCGTCAACCATAATTCCAGATTTAAAATAATAATTCAAAATTCTTTGTAGCAAAGATCCTTTAGCTTTAGCTCTTCGTTACTCTGTCTTTGTATTCTTGCTAATAATGACTTATGATGTATAATTATAAAAGGGGGG
>NW_013799628.1:0-557 GCF_000517525.1 Limulus polyphemus | reverse complement strand
AAGCTTATATATGTATTTATAATGTGTATAGTTAGTTAGCTTCGATTTATTTTTAAACCATTCAAGTGTATAGAACTTTTACAAAAATCTACATTACAATTACTGTGAACAATGTTGAATTTGTACTCTTTTTAGTCTGTAATTAATTTCTTTGTATTTTTTGCTTCTGACGGAATTAGGAATGGTCAATATATAGTTTTAGTTATCAATTCATTGAAGTTTATTTATAAGCCTGTAAAAACGTTAAAAGAATCGCGGAAAATATGTTATTATTCTTTAATCTTATCTTTTTCATATTAGTCGCTGAAACTTTGTTTTTATAAGAAAACAATCATAATACTGATTTATGTGTTACTATATTTTACAATACTGATTTATGTGTTACTATATTTTACAATACTGATTTATGTGTTACAATATTTTATAGTACTGATTTATGTGTTAATATATTTTATAGTACTGATTTAGGTGTTACTTTATTTTATAGTACTAATTTAGGTGTTACTTTATTTTATAATATTGATTTAGGTGTTACTTTATTTTAGCTATAATGTGTG
>NW_013799627.1:0-557 GCF_000517525.1 Limulus polyphemus | reverse complement strand
TCATCAGGCAAGCTGGGACACAACAAACACAGTAGTAGTTGGAACACTACTTATACAAGCCATTTGTTACAACAATGGTTATAGTGTGAATGCCTTTCCTTACCATAACAAATGTTGTTGTAACAAACATATTCCCTTATATTTAGCCCTGTTTTTTTTAAATAGAATCTTTAGGTATAGTAAGGTGATATCATGTGATTTTTTTTACATTGCAAAGCGAACAAACATTCAAAAAACGAATGAATATAATATGCATAAATACTATTTTTATTAGAGTGCTTTAAGTTTACAAATGAAAGTATGCAGACAGAGTTTGTAATTCTTAATGCTTCCATTAAATTGGTAAGTGAACACAGGTACAGTCAAATAATAAAATGGAGGGGAGCAAGACCTACTATAGTTATTTCTTAGTAATACATCATTATGGTATCTTAACATCATTATATCAGTTTTAAGAAACCACATAACTTATATATATATATATATATACATACATATATATATATACATACATACAAAATACAAGATGATTTTATCATAATCCAACAAAACATTTT
>NW_013799626.1:0-556 GCF_000517525.1 Limulus polyphemus | reverse complement strand
AAAAAGAAGACACAATATTCAACGATAATATGTACTGTCAGTAAGAAAACACAAGATTTAACAATAATATGTCCTGTCATTAAGAAGACATAAGATTTAACGATACTGTGTACTGTCAATAATAAGACTCAAGATATAACGATACTGTGTACTGTCAATAAGAAGACACAAGATTTAACGATAATGTGTACTGTCAATAAGAAGACACAATATTCAAGGATAATGTGTACTGTCAGTAAGAAAACACAAGATTTAACAATAATATGTCCTGTCAATAAGAAGACACAAGATTTAACAATACTGTGTACTGTCAATAAGAAGACACAAGATTTAACGATACTGTGTACTGTCAATAAGAAGACACAAGATTTAACGATACTGTGTACTGTCAATAAGAAGACACAATATTCAACGATAATGTGTACTGTCAGTAAAATAACACGAGATTTAACAATAATGTGTCCTGTCAATAAGAAGACACAATATTTTACGATACTGTGTACTGTCAATAAGAAGACACAAGATTTAACGATACTTTGTACTGTCAATAAGAAGA
>NW_013799625.1:0-557 GCF_000517525.1 Limulus polyphemus | reverse complement strand
ATACATACATGCAACATTGATACCTTAGTAGTATTTGTCTAGTGTTAAACTACCACATACATACAACATTGATACCTTAGTAGTTTTTGTCTAGTGTTAAACTACCACATACATGCAACATTGATACATTAGTAGTATTTGTCTAGTGTTAAACTACCACATACATACAACATTGATACCGTAGTAGTATTTGTCTAGTGTTAAACTACCACATACATACATACAACATTGATACCTTATTAGTATTTGTCTAGTGTTAAACTACCACATACATACATGCAACATTGATACCTTAGTAGTATTTGTCTAGTGTTAAACTACCACATACATACATGCAACATTGATACCTTAGTAGTATTTGTCTAGTGTTAAACTACCACATACATGCAACATTGATACCTTATTAGTATTTGTCTAGTGTTAAACTACCACATACATACATGCAACATTGATACCTTAGTAGTATTTGTCTAGTGTTAAACTACCACATACATACATACAACATTGATACCTTATTAGTATTTGTCTAGTGTTAAACTACCACATATATGCAACAT
>NW_013799624.1:0-1647 GCF_000517525.1 Limulus polyphemus | reverse complement strand
AAAGAGTAGCCCAAGAGTTGGCGGTGGGTGATGATGACTAGCTGCCTTCCCTCTTGTGTTACACTGCTAAATTAAGAACGGCTAGCGCAGATATCCCTCGTGTAGCTTTGCGCCAAAATTAAAAAAAAAAAAAACTCTTCCGTCAGGTTTTCAAAATTAGGGATTGCGGCAGGTAGCTTTTGTATAAATACAAAATACAAGCCTCAGTCTGTTTTGTAGAAATATTCTAAACTAAGCGTTTGATTTACTAAATGCTTATTCAGTAGTAGAAGCTAGGCTTAGTTCCCTCAAGACAATTGTTATTAATTAAATAGGTGGATAACACTTGTGTGAAGTCGTTTACTTTTTTTTTCTTTTTGAAACGAGTCCGCTGGTGAGACAGCGGCAAATTAAGGGACTTACAGCACTAAAATCCGGGGTTCGATTCTCTGCGGAGGACACAACAGATAGCCCAATGTGGCTTTGCTCTAAAACAAATAAACTTTTTGAAAAGAAAGCAACACCGGTTGGTCGAGTTTAATCAGAGCTGAACAATTTTAATTGGTTGTCGTAGAAGAGAGCTTAAGGTTCGGCTTATGAATAGAAATATGTACCACAGGCACATTTCTCTATGTAAATACTGTAGAAATATGTACCACAGGCACATTTCTCTATGTAAATACTGTTATTTCTTTGTTGCTGTGCTCTGACCTACCAAGACGGTATTTCTGGAGTACTCAACAAGCAGTAACAATTAAAGACGTTAGTACCACAGAAGTATCTCTAATTCGAGACGTTAGTACCACAGAAGTATCTCTAATTCAAGACATTAGTACCACAGAAGTATCTCTAATTCCAGACGTTAGTACCACAGAACTATCTCTAACTCTAGACGTTAGTACCACAGAAGTATCTCTAATTCGAGACGTTAGTACCACAGAACTATCTCTAACTCTAGACGTTAGTACCACAGAAGTATCTCTAACTCTAGACGTTAGTACCACAGAAGTATCTCTAATTCGAGACGTTAGCACCACAGAAGTATCTCTAATTCGAGACGTTAGTACCACAGAAGTATCTCAAATTCGAGACGTTAATATCACAGAAGTATCTCTATTCGAGACGTTAGTACCACAGAAGTATATCTCATTCGAGACGTTAGTACCACAGAAGTATATCTCATTCGAGACGTTAGTACCACAGAAGTGTCTCCTAAAAATTGCATCCAATTTACTTTCTCTCTCTTTCTCGTAATTAGCTAAAAAAAATGCCGAAAATCTCGTTCTTAATGGTACTCGTTCAGTTTCGTAAAAACAGAATATTTGGTACTAATAAGTAAAATAAATAAATACAAATCGCCATTTCGAAGAACACCGTTATAGTTTCATTGGTTTTGAAAGTACTAATGTAATATTTCTGAAGATTAGTTTCTGTGGATGACGGATACAAGAGCTTGGATCCATCCCTGACTAATTATCCTCGTAGTACTTCCATGTTTGTCTCCATATTAGTGCTCCTGAGAGATCGCTTACGAAACTGGTGTTTTTTTTGTTTTTTTTTCTTTTTTACAGAAGAAATAACTTTTGTGACCAAAGTCATACGATGGACTTCGTTACTTTCTTAAGAAGATATCACTGAATTGTAGACCTCGTTACTTTTATAGATATA
>NW_013799623.1:0-597 GCF_000517525.1 Limulus polyphemus | reverse complement strand
GTCCGTATACTTACCGCTGATCCACCGGGGGGACCTAACCTTCAAATCATTTATTCTTGTAGAGCTTGAATCCTTTAAACTTTGTTTTAGTTAACTGTCCTTATGTTTGTGTTAAATATTATATACAAAATCTTATTGGTAATGTGTATTCAGTTATTATCATTATCATTATTATGTTAAATTATTTGAAACTTTATTAACTTGATGCATATAATAAAGACAATACGATAACGTTTTTATATCAGAAGAATCTCAATTTGATCCCAGACTGGGCGTAGCCTGGTGGTTAGCGGGCCGAACTGTAGATCCAAGAGTCCATGCTTCGCATCCATTTGCCACACACTGTGAAGATGTTGATGCGTTATAAGAGTGACGGTCAAATTCCACTCTTTCATTAAAGTAGGCCAAAAATTAGCTATGGGTGCTGATGACTAGCTGATTTCCATAAGTATATTAGTTGAAAATTAGGAACTACCAGCATGGATAACCTTGTGTAACCTTGCACGAATAATATACATAAAATCGCGCTATGGACTGTGAAGATGTTGATGCGTTATAAGAGTGACGGTCAAATTCCACTCTTTCATTAAAGTAGGC
>NW_013799622.1:0-1066 GCF_000517525.1 Limulus polyphemus | reverse complement strand
GTTAATTTCGTAACACAGATAATAGAAGTATACGACAACTTTATTAATTTCGTAACACAGATAATAGAAGTACACGACAACTTTGTTAATTTCGTAACACAGATAACAGACGTATACGACAACTTTATTAATTTTGTAACACAGATCATAGAAGTATACGACAACTCTGTTAATTCTGTAACACAGATAATAGAAGTACACGACAACTTTTGTTGTCGTGTACTTCTATTATCTGTGTTACAGAATTAACAAAGTTGTCGTGTACTTCTATTATCTGTGTTACAGAATTAATAAAGTTGTCGTATACTTCTATTATCTGTGTTACGAAATTATTTTTGTTAAACGACAACTTTATTACTTTCGTAACACAGATAATAGAAGTATACGACAACTTTATTAATTCTGTAACACAGATAATAGAAGTACACGACAACTTTGTTAATTTCGTAACACAGATAACAGAAGTATACGACAACTCTGTTAATTTCGTAACACAGATAATAGAAGTACACGACAACTTTGTTAATTTCGTAACACAGATAATAGAAGTATACGACAACTTTATTAATTTCGTAACACATATAGTAGAAGTACACGACAACTTTGTTAATTTCGTAACACAGATAACCATGGGTGAAATTAGTTAAGAACTCTGTGAGATTTAAAAAATATATGTGAAAAGTAAAACTCGCTTAGTTGTGAATGTAAATAATTACTTGGAAAATAATCATTGTTACATGATATCTTCTATAAATACTGTAATGTAGACCAAAACAACGTGCTCTAGCAGCCTGTGCTTCATCAGTGGTACTGTAGCAAGTTATACAACATCAACGGTTCTGTAGCAAGTTATATTACATCAACGGTACTGTAGCAAGTTATACTACATGAACGGTACTGTAGCAAGTTATACTACATGAACGGTACTGTAGCATGTTATATTACATCAACGGTACTGTAGTAAGTTATATTACATCAACGGTAGTGTAGCAAGTTATACTACATCAACGGTACTGTAGCAAGTTATACTACATTAACGGTACTGTAGCAAGTTATACTACATCAA
>NW_013799621.1:0-1625 GCF_000517525.1 Limulus polyphemus | reverse complement strand
ATTCATCCAAGAGACTCAATTGGGCTTGCACCAACCAATCATCAGGTTGCTATGGTCCATAATTATTTGTACCACCATGTGGTGTAAGTATTATTAATGTTCGGGAAACCGGGAGTGGTATCTATAACTCACCTTGTGTTATTATTGGATGAGCCCATGTAGAATTCCTGCCTAATACCCAAAATCACTTAAACCTCTACTTCACAAACGTCATGTGTGAGAACTTTAATTCAACAATAACATAGAAGATCATCTGAAATTAAACGTTCTGAAAAAACTACCGAGCCCAAGTAACCTGTCTCTTTAACCCTTTTGCGACGGGCTCAGTATAATATACACGAGTTCATATACACATTTGCACACGTTAAGTGTTTATACTATAACTTTTAATGCTGTACGTGTATCTTCATCAAATTTGATAGACTTTTAGTAAGGATTACAAGTATTTTGCACACAAAAAATCAGATATTTGAATGTAATATTTTTATTATAGATCGAGTCCGTTTCGTTACCAGTCCAAGTGTTAAGTGATTTTCATGTTATAACTAAAGAACTACTGTTCAATCACCATAAAAATTAGGAAATTAATTCAAATTACGTTTTTTTCATTCTAGAATGACCACAGGGGTTTGGTCGATTTGACCGATTTCGTAACCATGTTAAAAAAAATTAGGAAATAAATATAAATTAATGCTTTTTTTGTTCTAGAATGACTACAGATTATAACACAAAAACAAAAATGTTTAGACTAAATAGCTTAAATCTCATAACATTATACATTTATATATAGTTATTATACTGACCTTCCAGCCATGCCTGGCTAACAATACAGAAGTTACAATGACATGGCGCACGTGCAGTCGTGATACCGTATACAATAATATAAAACTGTCCTTTAGTCTTTACAAAATGAACTGTCTCGGCTGTGTTTTAGTAGACTAGTGTTTTGTAAAATACAGTCACATTTCAATTATTATACATTATATGTGTATACACATTATTAATATTTACAAATAAGTTCTTAAACTTATCTTTTATTACAATAGAGAACAGTAAATAAAGAATTAAAGCAAACAATTATCTCTTTTAGTTACTATCTTTGTATTCATTTGCTACTTTTCGTAGGTTGCTAAGCCTTATGAAATTTCCCATGTGGAGGATGTGAAAATAAAATATTTTTTAGGTTTTATATATTCACATTTTAAATAACCAAAAAATTATAAATTACTACATCAATACCATAGAATTCTACTATAATTTATCAAGTGTAGTAACTAAACTGTATTTGGGTCTAGAAAAATACGACATTTCGAGCTCGCTAAAGACTTACCTTATCCCCTGGAAATCTTGTGTGAAAAGAACGAGATCAACATAATAACCCATCAAAATGGCTGAGAAAACCACTAGGGGTCATTCTGAGCTTTCGATTGGTTATTCACATGTCATATATAAAGTAAGTGTATATAAGGGATTGTTTCCAAAAACTGAAACTTTGTTTCATGTAGTACATGAGCGATATCTTAGCAAATAGAAAAGCTTGTCAATATCGGTAATTTGAGTTCCTATTTCTTACGAAACTACAGACTTTGTATTTTGACATCACAAACATCTAATTTGAACAAGTG
>NW_013799620.1:0-556 GCF_000517525.1 Limulus polyphemus | reverse complement strand
CTCTCTTGTGCCCAGGTTTATTACAGTGCCAGCAAAGTCCCTCAAACCTCTCTGAAAGATGACCTTTTCTGGCCTTGAATCCAGATGACTTTACCAACCTTGGTACCTCTGTGCTGGACTTAATGTAGGATTCAAATTCAAGAGCTCTGGCCATTGCATCCTGCATGGTAGAGGGGTGTGCATATTTCACTTGTATCTTCAGTTGTGGACTGTCCAAAGCATCTACAAACTGATCCCTCAGCAACAACTTTAGGAGATCAGGTGGTGCAGTTGGGTAGGCCTTGTGTGCCATGCTCTCCAAGTCCTGTGCCAGCTCTTGCAGGCTCTCCCCTTTAGCACGGACTCTCGTCCTGAACCTGGCCCTGTATACTTCTGACTGATTCTGGGTTCCGTATCTGAGTTCCAGAGCCACTACCAGTGCTCTATAGTTGTGTCTGTCATCTGCTGACAACTGTCCAAGTATTTCCAGCAGTTGTCCCTTCAAGCTCGTTGCCAGATATACTGTTTTCTGCTCCTCTGTCAATCCATTCATTTCTGCCAATAGCTCAAATTGTGC
>NW_013799619.1:0-557 GCF_000517525.1 Limulus polyphemus | reverse complement strand
GTGGGATAGAAAAAACAGAGAAGAAAAATGGAAACGAGAGGCGGAAAATCAAACTACAGCTTAGCAGATTTGATGGCAGCAATACAGAAACTAGTGTTACGTCTCCGTTTGTTAATTAACTTTCCGTAACTTCGTTCCGACGAAACTTTAGCGACACAAGTCCTTACTTAATAAAACTGGTTTATTCTTTCCGAATGTAACTTTACGATACACTTAATTTCAATATTCGCGCTAAAACAAACACTATAACGAACAAACGTTAACTTCAACAATACACTGTGACTGTAGTTCAATTACTCACTATCTACACACACACATTACATTATCTTGTCACGTTGTCACCCTCTTTTATATACCCGACTACCCTATATCTAGTAAATACTAGAGCATTCGCCAAAGTAAAGGATAATTCTAGAAAGTAGAGAGCGTGAGAATCACATGATCTCGATGACGCAACATTCCCCCTCCTTAATATTGTTCGTCCCGAACAATAACCACATACAATAAAACAATAACAATTAACAATAACTTAATTAACTGTACAGAATTATAAACAC
>NW_013799618.1:0-556 GCF_000517525.1 Limulus polyphemus | reverse complement strand
AATAAACAAAAAAGAGAGCTTACAGCAGTTGTTGGAGGAAAAGAAAATAAACAAGAAGAGAAACTACAGCAGTGGTTGGAGGAGAAAGAAAGAAACAAGAAGAGAGGCTACAGCAGTGGTTGGAGGAGAAAGAAAGAAACAAGAAGAGAGACTACATCAGTGGTTGGAGGAGAAAGAAAAGAAACAAGAAAAGAGACTACAGGCAATGGTTAGAAGAGAAAGAAAAGAAACAAGAAGAACGAAAAAATAAACAAGAAGGGAGACTACAGCAGTGGTTGGAGGAGAAAGAAAATAAACAATAAGAGAGACTACAGCAGTGGTTGGAGGAGAAAGAAAATAAACAAGAAAAGAGACTACAGGAGTGGCAAGAAAACTAGCACCACTGGCAGCAAGAACAAGAAAGAGAGATTACAACATCAGCATGAAGTACAAATGGAAAAGATTAGTAAATTTCAAAGTGAATTAAATACATCAAAGGACGATTTACTGTCTTTTACACAGAGAGGATATATTAGCCATGGACCTAATCAGCCCCAGACAACAGGAAGCCCCTTCC
>NW_013799617.1:0-557 GCF_000517525.1 Limulus polyphemus | reverse complement strand
GCCAATAGTCATCGGGTTAAGGAAGGGGCATTGTTGGATGTGTGCCAGGAGGTAGAGCCAGTCGAAGTTAAGGCAAGAAATGTAAGTATAAAGAAAGGACATCCTCTCCCAGAAAATTTAACTGACCTCTATAAGAAGAGTATAGTCCACTTGTCATCATCACAAGCTCTTCAGGTTAGGGAACTTTTGGCGAATTATGGAGACGTCTTTTCAAAAGGAGATCATGACCTCGGCTGCACAGACGTTGTAGAGCACAGAATAAACACACAGGCAATCACCGTCCAATAAAGATCCCTTTGAGGAGAATAGCTCCAGCAAAGCGACAAGAGATGAAAAAAGGTCATGGATGGCCAAAGTAAGGAAGAGATAGTCGAGAAATCAGATTGTCCCTGGTCAGCTCCTGTCGTGTTAGTCCAGAAGAAGGATGGGACCCAATGTTGCTGTGTGGACCTCAGAGCTTTCTACAGCATAACCGAAAAAGACTCATACCCACTGCCAAGAATTGATGATACTCTTGATGCCCTAAGTGGACCCAGGTGGTTTTCAACTCTGAACTT
>NW_013799616.1:0-557 GCF_000517525.1 Limulus polyphemus | reverse complement strand
AATTAATTATACTTGTCATAACACCTTAGTATTAGGCCTATTGTATTTTGTAAAACTACATTCTTTATTCAAACACTATTTATATTTATTAAAAACAATTGTTATGGTGTGAAAGCCGTTGCTGAGCTTTGATTTGAGTGAAACGCGTTGTAAGCAATAAATATGGAGAATTATGTGTGATTGAAATACTATTATACGCTCTTCCTCTTGAAAAGCCCCCCAGTGGCACAGTGGTATGTCTGCGGACTTATACTGCTAGAAACCGGGTTTCGATACTCGTGGTGGGCAGAGCACGGACAGCCCTTTGCGTAGCTTTGTGCTTAATAACAAACAAATCCTCTTGAAAAAACCCTAAGCGGACTGGCATATCCAGGAATTTGAAAGGGGTGTGTGTGTGTGGAAGTCTTAACTTTCATATTTGTATATAATTTCTGTTTATTTTTATAAAATTTGAACTTTATTATTTGTTTTACATTGATTAAATGAGTGTTATAAACATGCCACTTTACTGATGTCACTCAGCTATTGCGAATCGCGACGACGCCAAAGTTGGAATT
>NW_013799615.1:0-557 GCF_000517525.1 Limulus polyphemus | reverse complement strand
ATAGTTAAACGTCACGTTACTGTAGCCTATATAGTGTGTAAAGTTTAGTATACTCTAATCCCTTATAATGGTGGCACACATTCGGCATGTAATGCTGTTTGAATACAAGAAGGGAAACAACGCCTCTGTAGCCACAAAGAATACCAAAGACGTTTATGGAAATGTTTGAACGTTCGTAAGTGTCAACAATGGTTCAGCTAATTTCGTTCAGGTGACTGTAGCCTTAAAAACTGTGATGACAGGGGCCAACATGTTGGAATTGATATTGATGCTCTGAAGACGCTTGTTGGGTCTAACCCAAGGCAACACACACTCGTGAAATGGCCATGAAATTACATGTTTCTCAAGAAACAGTACGCAAACATCTAAGAAATATGGGAAACACTCCATAAAGAAAGTGTTTAGGTGCCTCACGAACTCTCCGATGATCATCACTTCCAACGTGTGAACGTTGCTTTGACTCTTCTGGCGCGTAATGCGCGTAAACCATTTTTGGACAGAATTGTCACCGGTGTTGAAAAATGGATTCTCTATGCGAATATTATACGCCAAAAACA
>NW_013799614.1:0-557 GCF_000517525.1 Limulus polyphemus | reverse complement strand
CATCATTGTGGCCCTGTAAATGTGGGCACAAGGCCCGCAGTTTCGCTAGTATATATTGTTACGTTGCGGAAGTCGAGTGACGCTGGGAGCATGCGCGCTGGAGTTTCTGGAAGGATCATGAATTATCGGGGAGGCCCGTCTTTGTTCGATGCGCCCTCTTTTTTTAGTATATAAGACTGGCGAAAAAACCAGCGCAATTGCATAGATAGACAGAGACAGAGATAGATAATTGAGTCAAGTGAACGATATTGACGGTAATATAAAGTGTGTGTTTTGTTATCGAGATTGCAAACGTATTGAATGTGAAAATTCTGTCTATTATAAAGTCGTATAGAGAAAGAATAAACCTTATCTAACCTCCTCACAAACAAGGCATGTCCTCAGACCTTATCTAACCTCCTCACAACAATGAGTGTCCTCAGACCTTGTCTAACCTCCTCAAAAACAAGGCATGCCGTCAGAACTTATCTAATCTCCTCACAAACAAGGCATGTCCTCACACCTTAGCTAACCTTCTCACAAGAAAGGCATGTCCACAGACTTTATCTAACCTCCTA
>NW_013799613.1:0-651 GCF_000517525.1 Limulus polyphemus | reverse complement strand
TTAATTAACACATTTGCTGCTGACTAAAGTCAACAGTGGGTCATCGAAAGATACTAGTTAATTTTAAGTCCGAGTGGATTAAATAGGTCGCAAACACATGTAAATATGTTGTAAACATATGAGTCAATTAACACATTGACTGTAGACTGAAATCAAAAGTGGGTCATAGAACGATACTAGCTATTGGGTCCTATTTAATCAACTCGGACTTAAAAAAACACATATAGATATGTTGTAAATATATTAGTTAATTAACACAATGGCTGCTGACTAAAGTCAAGTGAGGGTAATAGAACGATACTAGCTATTGGGTCCTATTTAATCAACTAGGACTTTAGGAAACACATGAAGATATGTTTTAAATATACGAGTTAATTAACACATTGACTGCAGACTGAAGTCAAGAGAAGGTCACAGAACGATACTAGCTATTGGGTCCTATTTAATCCACTCGGACTTAAGGAAACACATGTAGATATGTTGTAAATATATGAGAATAATTGACACATTGACTGCAGACTAATATCAACAGTGGGTCAAGGAACGATATTAGCTATTGGGTCCTATTTAATAAAGTCGCACTGAAGGAAACACATGTAGATATGTTGTAAATATATGAGTTATTTAACACATTGACTGCAGACTAAAGTC
>NW_013799612.1:0-557 GCF_000517525.1 Limulus polyphemus | reverse complement strand
AGGCTCAGGCGGTGTTTATTGAAACCACCTGTACTATAAACTGTTACATACATTCGTTAGTAGTGGCAATTACTTTTGTCTGTATTCTGAAACAACATACACGGACATATGTTGAAATAAACTTGTTTGAAAGTTCAAAGAAATGATATTCAAGTACCGAAAAGTTTTCTTACTATCACATCTACAGTAACGTTCAAATGTGCTCACGCTCTGTTAAACGAGAGTGACCACCAAAAGGGGTGAGATAGTTTATGGACAACATACAAAGTTCACGCTGCTGACCCCACGGTTTATTCGGCACAATAAACACAAAAGTACGACTGCAATGAAACATAAACATAAATTTGAAATAAAAATATATTTATGAAACAAAATTAGAATGTTTTTATGTACATATATAAACATGAGATCCTAGTTAAAAATAAAAATACTCATTTATTGTTTAGGTTTATTTACAAATATTATTTACGAGTCTGTATATTACTTGAAACCATAAGAAGTATACGTGATTATTAAAAAAAATTAAAAATAGATAAAATTTGCATTTTATGGAGGAG
>NW_013799611.1:0-557 GCF_000517525.1 Limulus polyphemus | reverse complement strand
CTTCTTTTGTACTGGTCTCCGTCTCATTGGCTTCTGCTTCACGTGGGGTTCATCTGCTCCATCAGGAAATGTCCTATTATCGGTAACAGTTACATCAGTGGTAGTAACTTCATCAAGGGCTTCACTGTTTCTTTTCTCAAAACCGGGTAGAGTTTCTTGATCGACAGTGGCTTTTTCAGGTGACACATCTTCAGCAGCATCATTTGTTCCAATGATTGCTTCGTTCCAACTGAAATGTCCTGGACCATGATAACGGCAAAGCCTGTTGGCATGCACCACCTTTGGCTTACCTCGCCGACCACATTTTATTTGGAAAGTAACATCTAAGAGACGATCCACTATGTCATATGGGCTTTCCCATGGAGAAGACAACTTAAGAGACTTTCCTTTGGTCTTCCTGGGATTATACAGCACACCCTGTCTTCTGGTACAAAGCTGACTTCAGTAGATCTCTTATCATAACATAGCATCATGGAATCAGCAGACGTTTTTAAGTTGGAACGCACTTGATGGTGAATATCATCCATCCTTTCAAATAACACTTTCACGAACTCTGA
>NW_013799610.1:0-558 GCF_000517525.1 Limulus polyphemus | reverse complement strand
AGATATTCGTCGAAACAAGTTCAGTGTATGAGATTGTTTTCTAGTTTCATCGGGTTTTTTACTACTTTTTAACCTGTAAAGTAAGTTATTATTTTAGTAATTTGGAGACTGGAAACAATCTCATTTTATTGAATTGTGTATAAAATAATCGTTGTTTCGAAAAAAAAAAATTTAGTTTTCAAGATTGAACATAACACACGTGCCAGAAAATGTTTGAAAAAAAAAACCAACTTATCATCATGTTCGATTTCAAAAAGACCTGCGGCGGTAATAGCGAATTACCTACCTATGCACAAGTACAGCAATCAAGGTCACTGATAGTTATCAACCAAGAACAAAGTACAATAAGTTGTGTAATTACCGCCTGATCCCTTAAACACAGTTTCTAAGCCTCGCCAGTCACCAATTACTTTTAATTCTGTACAGTATTTCTTTTGTTTGAATTTACGTAAAAAGAAAAGAAAAAGGATAACACTTAGATGTATTCGTAAACTCTCGCGGACTTACATCATCACTTAAAAACACAAAAATCTAACGTCGAAAGAATTGAGTCGAGTG
>NW_013799609.1:0-552 GCF_000517525.1 Limulus polyphemus | reverse complement strand
CTTGGTACAACTACTCCATAAACACCTAGGCGTAACTCTAGTTACCGAATATATAACCACCATAATCTCTTTAGCTTTATTTGGTACAACAACTCCACGAATAACATAGGAGTGTAACGTCTAGTTACCGAAGGTTTATAACCGACCATACTCATCTTTAGCCTTACTTGGTACAACTACTCCATGAAAACCTAGGTGTAACTCTAGTTACGGAATTTATAATCAACATACTCATCTTTAGCCTTACTTGGTACAACTACTCCGGGAACACGTAGGTTTAACTCCAGTTACCGAATTTATAACCCATACTCATCTTTAGCCTTACTTGGTACAACAACTCCACGAACACCTAGTTATAACTCTAGTTACCGAATATATAATCACCATATTCATCTTTAGCCTTACTTGGTACAACTACTCCATAAACAAATAAGTGTAACTATAGTTACAATATTTATAACCACCATACTCATCTTTAGCCTTACTTGGTACAACTACTACATAAACACCTAGGCGTAACTCTAGTTACCGAATATATAACCACCATACTCT
>NW_013799608.1:0-557 GCF_000517525.1 Limulus polyphemus | reverse complement strand
TCTTGAAAGTCCCAACAGCTAGGTGTAAAATGCCAAGCACGCACAGTGTCTATGTGAAAGGAAAGCTGGATGGCCAAAGGTGCAACTTTGTCATAGACTCTGCGTCTCAGCAAACCCTTGTGAGTATCAAGGTGTTACATCACGAAGGAGTACCAGAAGCCATAGAGAAGCTTTGTGGTGTGACAGGACATTCTACAAGATTGTGGGGACAAGTGTGGGTGACTATTGAGCTCATGGGCATAAAGGACAGACAGAAAGTATACTTGGCTGACATGGAAGGACTATCTATTACCAAGGAAGTTTGTAATTGATTTTGATAAAATGACGTTTGGGGATAACAAAGGCCAAGTTCCGGTAACTGTTAAGAGAGAGATTGAACTAATTAGGTGTCATCAAGTTGAAATCAAGCAGACTGAAAGAGTTGATGATGGTGAAGTGGAACCAAATATAGATATCAAGGCAGAACAGGAGAAAGACCAGGATTTGAGACCAATGATTAATTTTTAAAAGCGAGTGTTGTGCGCCCTGCTTGGGAGAAGGTGTCTAGTCTAAGCCCC
>NW_013799607.1:0-549 GCF_000517525.1 Limulus polyphemus | reverse complement strand
GTTTTAAAAAAGCATGTAAAACATATGTATGTATATGAAACAGGTAGATCATATAAATTATTTAGTTTTAAAAAAGCATGTAAAATATTTATTTATTTTTAACCATCTATCATTGCTTCAGAAATGTCAAGTTTTACTGAAATATGGTATTTCTCTACACTTCCTCTTTTGGTTGGTGGTTTTAACTCTAACATTTATTGGTTTTACAATAATAACACAGGTCTGCGATGGTTTTATTGTCTTGAAATATTTACATGTTCTACAGTAATTCCTGTACGCTGAATCTGAAAATGATACCCATTTTTTTCCATCACGTACAGATTTTTCACAAAACGCCATAATGCAATACATAAAAGAAAGACCACAACACGTAGTTTTGAGACTAAAAGACGTAGGTTTCACCACAAAAATCAGGATGAATGAGGATGCATATTCGTTAGACACCAATGTTTTTCCCTTTTCTTCAGTTTGTTTGTATTTTTGTTTAACAAACATAATAATAATAAAATAGTTCATTGTGGTTAAAAAAAATAATTTGATCTAAGTAAG
>NW_013799606.1:0-557 GCF_000517525.1 Limulus polyphemus | reverse complement strand
TTAAAAAACATCAAAAATAGATGAATAGATTTATCAACCAAATATTATCAGAAATCTAAACACTATAACTCGTTACTATAAAAAATCACCACAATTACCGAAACATGGAATAAGTACATATCATCTTTCAACACTATAAAAACATTCAAAGCTATCAACCACGAACGACCTTGAGTATTTACATTTTAGAAAACCCTCCTATACAGATAAACGACCATGAACCTTGAAAGACATCACTTTAAGTTCAAACTCTTCAAATTATACTAAATGTTCAAAAGGTCTGTCAAATTTTGTCAATGTGTTCTTATCCCATTATATTCTTATAATTATTATTGTTATCAATCTACGTATTGTCGAGTATAATGTCAACTAATTCGATGGTTGTGGTCCGATCTTTTCTGGGGCGGAGCGTTTGTTTCCCAGGGGCAGGAGTGCGAAACTGATCTCTTGGTTCGTGATGTTATTCCCACGCGCGCTTTAGTTATGTCGGACTTGAAGCTTCGATATTATTACCAACCAACCAATGAACGTCAGCTCGTACCAGCATCTCCCTGGCA
>NW_013799605.1:0-556 GCF_000517525.1 Limulus polyphemus | reverse complement strand
GAGAGCTCTGGCCATTGCATCCTGCATGGTAGAGGGGTGTGCTTGCTTCACTTGTATCTTAAGTTGTGGACTGTCCAAGGCATCTACGAACTGATCCCTCAGCAACAACTTGAAGAGATCGGGTGATGCAGTTGGGTAGGCCTTGTGTGCCATGCTTTCCAAGTCTTGTGCCAGCTCTTGCAGACTCTCCCCTTTAGCACGGATTCTCGTCCTAAACCTAGCCCTGTAGACTTCTGACTGATTCTGGGTTCCGTACCTGAGTTCTAGAGCCTCTACCAGTGCTGTATAGTTGTGCCTGTTGGCTGATGTCAACTGTCCAAGTATTTCCATTGGTTGTCCCTTCAAACTCGTTGCCAGATATACAGCTTTCTGCTCCTCTGTCTATCCATTCATCTCTGCCAGTAGCTCAAATTGTGCTCTATATGCTTTCCACGGTGCCTTCCCATCGAATTCCCGTGGCTTCCTTCGCACTGGATCACTTCTATTACTGACATTCATACCTGGGATGTGACTTCTAATGGGACTGAATATGTCTGCATTAGGGTTTAGCTGCGGG
>NW_013799604.1:0-1730 GCF_000517525.1 Limulus polyphemus | reverse complement strand
GTTGCTGCAGTGTCCTTGTTTGACATTGTAGTGCATCCCCTCGTAGGACTCCATGGCGGGTGGGGTCAGTGGGCACTGAATCTTTCTCCTTAATTATGTATCCCCCCAATCCAAATAAAAAAATTAATTTAAAATCTGCTAATCGGTAAACGACCACGCTTAGAAGACTCTGACCAGCAGTTTCCATCAAAAAGTACACCTGTACCTCGCTTCCTGTTCCTGAATTCACTGTCCGATAAATCGTCAGGGCAAATGTCTCCCTTTTTTATTCAGAAGGGCTTAGAGGGGCTTGCTGGCTCTCCAAAGTCAGTTAAGAAGCTCTGTTCTGGAGACATCTTGGGTTCACTGTGCTTAGCTGTGGATGTTTCAAAGCTTCTGAGCCTCAGGATAAGAGATGTTATTAAGAGTCTTCAAGACCTAAAGTAAGAGGGGTGGGAACCACTACAATTAACACAGTGAGGGTCCAGTTTGCACTCGTAGGCATCATGGTCCTTGCCACCACAACGAGCACATGTCACAGAACCACAACAAGATGTCTTTGAGTGACCGAACTGCTGGCACTGAAAACATCGGAGAGGGTTGGGAATATAGGGCCGTACCTTACAGTTCAAATAACCTGCCTTAACAGCGGCAGGTGGACGTGGTGATGAAAACGTCAAAATCAAAACTGAGGTCGGCACCATAATTCCATCTTGACGAGTGGAGATCCTTCAAACTGCTGAAACTCCTTGGCTGGAGAAACCAGCAAGGATCTCTGACTTGGGGATAGACTTTAAGTCCCTCTCAACAATAATTCCTCGTGACGAATTCAAGAGGAGTTTACGACCATGCCATTTTTCTTTACTAGATCGAGCAGGCAGATCTCGGTCATCAGGGTGAGAATCCAATGACTGAGGATGTGATTGAATGATCGTCCTGCATTTAGGGGCCAAAGAAGGACTCACATGGACACCATAGGCTGGTGCCCGAGGAGGTTGACCCAGGCAGTCACTGGAAGGAATAGTGGGGACAGAGATTGGAGTAGATGTAGACCTATCAACTCTATTATCCATGGAGGCAGAAGACCTCTCACATGGCGTAAAAATGACTCAGATGGAGGCACAGAAATGTCTGTCTGCAATCCCACTGTAGCAATGGAGCGTAATGCAGTGGCATATGTCCGAGATGTAGTAGGGAACAATCCGAAGGGCTCTCTACCCTGTTCTCCTAAACCTACATAAAAATGGCCACTTTGATACAGTGGAACTATCGAGGTTTCATTCTAATCTTGATGACATTAAGGCCTTGATTGACTCCTATCATCCCACTTGTCTCTCTTTACAGGAAACATTTCTGAAACCTGCCGATACAGTCACCTTTCGACAGTTTTCTTTGTACCGGAATGACAGGTAGTGTGATGGGCGGGTACACGGAGGAGTGTCACTGCATGTGCACTCCTTATCTGTGTCCCTCGATACACCCTTGGAGGCTGTAGCCATCCGTGTTTCCTTGGGTTGTGCCATCACTGTTTGTTCGCTCTACCTGTCTCCTGGGGAAACTTATGATCAATCGGACCTTGATGCTCTTGTTGACCAGTTGCCACCTCCATTTTTACTTCTGGGAGACTTTACTAGACACAACCCCCTCTGGGGTGGTGCTGATATTGATCGTTCCATAGAGCATATGCTCTCAGATCACAACCTTTCTCTCTTCAATACTGGAACATATACTTATTTTTCATGCACCAAGTC
>NW_013799603.1:0-557 GCF_000517525.1 Limulus polyphemus | reverse complement strand
GTTAATTATCTATTGGTTTAATGTAAGTGACTATTGTCTCGGTCGAACAATACTAAGGAAGGAGAAGTGTTACGACAGCGGAAGTCACGTGACGGTGGGAGCATGCGCGGTGGAGTTTCTCGAAGGATCATGAATGATCGGGAGGCCCGAGTATGTTCGAGGCGCCCTCTTTTTTAGTATATAAGCCTGGCGAGAAAAACCAGCGCGATTGAAGAGATATAGATAGATCGGGGAGATATAGATAATTGAGTCAAGCGAACAGTAGGCACTTTAAATAAAGTGTATGAATCGCTGTGAATTATAGCATGTGTTTATAAAAGTAGTATAGTTTAAAGTGACTGTGGAAATTCTGTGTATTACTAAAAGTTGTATTAAGAAAGAATAAACTAGTTTTAATCAAGACAGGACTTGTATCGTTGAAGTTCTTCGGAAGGAATTTCTACTGGAAATTAAAAATCAAGCTGATACGTAACAATATTAAGAAAAGGTAAAAAAAGATTTTAATATTCAAATTTTATTATATTATATATATATATATATATATATATATATATATA
>NW_013799602.1:0-557 GCF_000517525.1 Limulus polyphemus | reverse complement strand
TCGTCCTAAACCTAGCCCTGTAGACTTCTGACTGATTTTGGGTTCTGTACCTGAATTCTAGAGCCTCTACCAGTGCTCTATAGTTGTGTCTGTCGGCTGCTGTCAACTGTCAAAGTATTTCCAGTGGTTGTCCCTTCAAGCTCGTTGCCAGATATGCAGCTTTCTGCTCCTCTGTCCATCCATTCATCTCTGCCAGTAGCTCAAATTGGGCTTTATATGCTTCCCACGGTGCCTTCTCATCGAATTCCTGTGGCTTCCTTCGCACTGGATCACTCCTATTACTGACATTCATATCTGGGATGTGACTTCTAACGGGACTGAATATATTTGCATTAGGGTTTAGCTGCGGGCTCTGTAAGGGGCTTGCCATTGTCTGGGGCTGAATAAATCGATGGTCAATGTATCCTCCTTGTGTAAAAGACAATATATCGTCCTTTAACGTATCTAATTCGCTTTTAAATCTACTAATGTTTTCCATTTGTACTTCTTGTTTCCTTTCTTGTTCCAGTTGCCACTGCTGTAGTCTCTCTTCTTGTTTATGTTCTTTCTCCTCCAAC
>NW_013799601.1:0-556 GCF_000517525.1 Limulus polyphemus | reverse complement strand
AATCCATGATTTTGGTTAATGCCTGTAGGAGGACCATAATCATGGACTGCTATTGCAATGGCTTCTTTAATTTTTCTCTTTTTGGTATTACTGTCCTTGGCAATTATTTTTATATTCTTGAGGTTTTCCTCTCTAGCATTTTATGCAATGGCTGAAGTATCTAAAAAAGCATGTGCAATGTTTTTCATGTTCTTTCATTCTAATGTTAACAGGACATTTGATCTCTCTGATGTATTGGTTTTACATATACATTTGAATAACTAAAAAATCATAAATTACTACATCATTACCATAGAATTCCACTATAATTTATCAAGCTTAGTAACTAAGATGTATTTCAGTCTAAAAAGTATGAAATTTTGAGCAGACTAAAGACACAACCTACGTCCTTGAAATCTTGGTTTGAAAGAAAGATGGTGTCCAAAGACGTTAAAATAGCTGAGAAAGCCACAAGGGGGACATTCTGAGCTTCCGATTGGTTATTCATATCATATATAGAAGTAAGTGTGTATAAGGGAGCATTTCAAAAAATGAAAAGAGGTGGATGGGGTTGCAG
>NW_013799600.1:0-556 GCF_000517525.1 Limulus polyphemus | reverse complement strand
AACAATACTGTGTACTGTCAATAAGAGGAACACAAGATTTAACAATAATGTGTCCTGTCAATAAGAGGACACAAGATTTAACGATACTGTGTACTGTCAATAAGAAGACACAATATTTAACGATAATGTGGACTGTCAGTAAGAAAACACAAGATCTAACAATTATGTGTCCTGTCAATAAGAAGACAGAAGATTTAACAATACTGTGTACTATCTATAAAAAGACACAAGATTTAACGATACTGTGTACTGTAAATAAGAAGACACAAGATTTAACTATACTGTGTACTGTCAATAAGAAAACACAAGATTTAACAATACTGTGTACTGTCAGTAAGAAAACATAAGATTTAACAATAATGTGTCCTGTCAATAAGAAGACACAAGATTTAACAATACTGAGTAAAGTCAATAAGAAGAAACAAGATTTAACGATAATGTGTACTATTAATAAGAAGACACAAGATTTAACGATACTGTGTACTGTCAATAAGAAGACACAAGATTTAACTATACTGTGTACTGTCAATAAGAAGACACAAGATTTAAAAATACT
>NW_013799599.1:0-557 GCF_000517525.1 Limulus polyphemus | reverse complement strand
CCTTCTCAAAATTGAGTAGAGTTATCTTCTTCGACAGTTGACCTTTCCAGGTGACACGTCTTCAGCGGCATCTTTTGTTCTGTTGTTCACTTCATTCCAACTGAAAATGTCCTGGACCGTGATAATGCCAAAGCCTGTTGGCATGCACCACCTTTGTCTTACCTCGCCGCCCACATTTTATCCGAAAAGTCACGTCTGAGAGACGATCCACTATGTCATATGGGTCATCCCATGTAGATGACAACTCGGGAGACTTCCCTTTAGTCTTCCTGGGATTATGCAACCACATCCTGTCTTCTGGTACAAAGCTAACTTCAGTAGATCTCTTATCATAAGTGAACTTCGTCGAATCAGCAGACGTTTTCAAGTTTGAACGCACTTGATGGTGAATATCGTCCATCCTTTCCAATAACACTTTCACAAACTCTGACACATTTTCAGGGAACTCTTCATAAGGTGGGCATCCTGTTAACAGATCCACTGGCAACCAAAGTTCCCGACCAAACATCAACTTTGCTGGAGTGTATCCAGTGGTTTCATGCTCTGCTGTTCTGTAG
>NW_013799598.1:0-959 GCF_000517525.1 Limulus polyphemus | reverse complement strand
GTTTGTCAGTGTTAGTTAGTATATATTGGTCAGTATTAGTCTAGTATATGTATTTGTCAGTACTAGTGTAGTATATATATTTCTCAGTACCTCTAGTATATATATATATATTTGTCAGTACTTGTCTAGTACATATATATTTGTCAGTACTAGTCTAGTACATATATATTTGTCAGTACTAGTCTAGTATATATATTTGTCAGTACTAGTATAGTATATATATTTGACAGTACGAGTCTAGTATATAAATTTCTCAGTACTAGTATAGTATATATATTTGTCAGTACTAGTCTAGTATATATATTTGTCAGTACTAGTCTAGTATATATTTCTCAGTACTAGTCTCGTATATATGTTTGTCAGTGTTAGTCTAGTATATAAATTTGTCAGTACTAGTCTAGTATATATTTGTCAGTACTAGTCTAGTATATAACTTTGTCAGTACTAGTCTAGTATATATATATATATATGTCAGTACCAGTCTAGTATATAAATCTCTCAGTACTAGTCTAGTATATATATATTTGTCAGTACTATTCTCGTATATATGTTTGTCCAGTATTAGTCTAGTATATAAATTTGTCAGTACTAGTCTAGTATATATTTGTCAGTACTAGTCTAGTATATAACTTTGTCAGTACTTGTCTAGTATATATATTTGTCAGTACTAGTCTAGTATATATATATTTGTCAGTACTAGTCTAGTATATAACTTTGTCAGTATTTGTCTAGTATATATATTTGTCAGTACTAGTCTAGTATATATATATTTGTCAGTACTAGTCTAGTATATATATATTTGTCATTACTAGTATAGTATATATATTTGTCAGTACTAGTCTAGTATATATTTGTCAGTACTAGTCTAGTATATATATATATATATTTGTTAGTACTAGTCTATATATATGTCAGTACTAGTCTAGTATATATATATATATATATTTGTTAGTACTAGT
>NW_013799597.1:0-645 GCF_000517525.1 Limulus polyphemus | reverse complement strand
ATTTATATTAAAGTTTTTCTTCATTACCCATTTAAGCCGTCTCCAGCCATTACAAGTATAGTACTTAAATAAATGTAACTAGTTGGCAAATAACAAATAGGGGGAGAAGTGTATTTGATGCAAATAAAAGTGTTCATAAAAATAAAACACAATTGTGAAGAACTTAAAACCAACAAAGTGAAAATAATAAGAGAATATGTCCCACAGTCAACATAGATACAATGTCAATTAAACGAACAAAGGATGGTACATTAACAAGACTTCGACAGTACATCTTAACTTTTCAAAAGCATCCAAACTGATTTCATAATCTATATTCTCTCTATAGCTGATCAATAACATAATTTTTTTGTGAATTTATTGCTATTTCCCATCTCATGGGACGATCTAGAAGGTAAATTAAAAGTGGTAGGCCCAAGTTTTATTTGACCGAACGAAGCAAGAGAATGTACTCCATTATGGCCGGGGTCCAGGGCTCGCCTTAGGGCCCTGGAAGTTCTTAGGTTCTGTATTAAATGTTATGCATTCTCCTGCTTTTCCTGAGAGTAATTTTTTATGCATTTTTACTGGGACAAAATTAAAAAGTGGGGTGCGCGGCGCCCCCCCCCCTCTTCCCTACGCCACTGTATAAGTAAGAAAATATTG
>NW_013799596.1:0-707 GCF_000517525.1 Limulus polyphemus | reverse complement strand
GTAGTCAGTGATGAGTTGGCCGACGCGTTTCGAATGCATTCTGCATCCATTATCAAGACGTTAAGACGGCTTATCGACTTCTTGAGAAGAATTCTAAGAAGAAAGTAAACCTACAGACATCGGTCTTGTTTAACAAAATCTGCCTACAATATATATATATATATATATATGTATATTGTTACGACAGCAGAAGTCATGTGACACTAGTAACACGTCATGATATTCTAGAAGTATCGGGGAACATCACGAATAATCCAGTATTTGCTAGGCGCCCTCTATTCTTGTATATAAGTGCGCCAGATAAAGCGAGCCAATTAATCGGAATAGAATTGCAGACAGACAGAGACGGACAATTGAGTCAAGCGCGATAGTAAGTAAGTGCGTGAATCGTTCGTTGTGAATTATAGCGTGTGTTTAAGTTAAACTGATTGTGGAAATTAAGTGTATTGCAGAGTTGAATTGAGAAAGAATAAACTAGTTTTATTTAAGAAAATACTTGTATCGCTGAAGTTTCTCGGAAAGAATTTTTACAAACAAAAATAACAAACGACCAGAGACGTAACAAATTGGTGTCAGAAATGGGAATAAAAAAAAGAAGATGGAAACGAGAAGTGGTAAATCAAACTACAGCTTAGCAGATTTGATGGCAGCAATACAAGAACAGCAAAAGAAACAAGAAGAGAGATTACAGCAGTGGCAAGAAAACC
>NW_013799595.1:0-1091 GCF_000517525.1 Limulus polyphemus | reverse complement strand
GATTTAACAATACTGTGTACTTTCAATAAGAAGACACAATATTTAACAATACTGTGTACTATCAATAAGAAGACACAAGATTGAAAAATACAGTGTACTATCAAAAAGAAGACACAAGATTTAACAATACTGTGTAGTGTCAATAAGAAGACATAAGATTTAACAATTCTGTGTACTGTCAATAAGAAGAAACAAGATTTAACAATACTATTTAGTTTCAATAAGAAGAAACAAGATTTAACAATACTGTGTACTGTCAATAATAAGACACAAGATTTAACAATACTATTTAGTTTCAATAAGAAGAAACAAGATTTAACAATACTGTGTACTGTCAATAATAAGACACAAGTTTTAACAATACTGTGTACTGTCAAAGAGTAGACACAAGATTTAACAATACTGTGTACTGTCACTGACAAACCACACGATTTTACGATACTGTGTAATGTCAAAAAGTAGACACAATATTTAACAATACTGTGTACTGTCAATAAGTACACACAAGATTTAACAATACTGTGTACTTTCATTAAGAAGACACAATATTTAACAACACTGTCAAAGAGTAGACACAATATTTAACAACACTGTGTACTGTCAATGAGAAGACACAAGATTTAACAATACTGTGTACTATCAAAAAGACGACACATGATTTAACAATACTGTGCGTATTGTTAAATTTTGTATCTTCTTAATGATAGTACACAGTATCGTTAAATCTTATGGCTTGTTATTGACAGTACACAGTATTGTTAAATCCTGTATCTTCTTATTGACAGTACACAGTATCGTTTAATCTTGTGTCTTCTTATTGACAGTACACAGTATTGATAAATCTTGTGTCTTCTTATTGATAGTACACTGTATCATTAAATCTGGTGTATTCTAATTGACAGTACACAGTATTGTTAAATATTGTGTCTACTTATTGACAGTACACAGTATCGTAAAATCGTGTTGTTTGTCAGTGATAGTACACAGTATCGTTAAATCTTATGTTTTCTTCTTGAGAGTATTATTGACAGTACACACAAGCCACAATATTTAACGATACTGTGTACTGTTTACAAGAAGAGAAAAGATTT
>NW_013799594.1:0-901 GCF_000517525.1 Limulus polyphemus | reverse complement strand
AATGAGAAATAATATTCTACATATGTTTCAGTTGACTGAGTTATAGAGCAAAAAAATATGTAGAATATCACTTCTCAGTGGGACCGATTTTTCACACTACTTTTGCTCTATAACTCAGTCAGCTGAAACATATGTAGAATATTATTTCTCATGGGAACAGATTTTTCACACAATCACTCCTGACATGGTGACCTTTGATAATCTGTTAGTCATCGTTTGATTCTATCCTATAGTATGGTAAACCATGCTGAAGAGGTATGCATTTAATAAATTTAAACGTTGTGATACCACATGGTGCATGTTTAAACTATCAGTGTATGAAATAAATCGCATTTTAAAAAAATGAAATATATTACCAATAAGTAAATTATATGTTCATAAGACACTAAATACATTTAGAAAATATATTTGGAATTGGTAAAAAAATGTCAATGTATGAAACAGGAGCTGGAGAAATTGGGAATTTACAAAGTTCTAATTGTTTTGTTCGTTTGAAGTTAAACACAAAGCTACACAATGAGCTATCTGTGTTCTGCTCATCGAGGGTGAGGGAGATTATGTTTTCACCCCCCCCCCTGTGTGTGGGTTTGTTTGTCAGTAAGATTTCTCGAAAACGGCTGAATGTAAGTATACTTTTGAACTATAACCCAACTTAGAAGTGAGTAGTTTGTAGAGGGTCAAGGTCACAGCAAGGACACAAAAGTAAAAAAAAACAACTATATATTAACATTTCATTTGGACACCTGCTGTACAACATTATACTATGTTATTTCTGGTTTGATTCCGTCCTACATTATCCAAAGCATATAAACAGTTCTTATTATCTCGTGCTGTACCTGGTTTGATTCCGTCCTACATTATCCAAAGCATATAAACAGTTCTTATTATCTCGTGCTGTACC
>NW_013799593.1:0-552 GCF_000517525.1 Limulus polyphemus | reverse complement strand
AATATTTAGTTATGGACAAGGTCTCTGGCAATACCGAGTGATGCCATTCGGGCTCAGTAATGCTCCAGCAACATTTGAGAGGCTGATGGAACGAGTATTGGAAGGCCTACAATGGAGGATAAGCCTAGTGTACCTGGACGATGTCATTGTATTTGCAACAACTTTTGACAAGGATATGTCCCGGCTGGAGGAAGTATTCGAGCGTTTGAAAGCAGCAAACTTCAAACTATATCCCAAGAAATGTCATTTGTTCCAGAAAGAGGTGCTTTACTTAGGGCACGTTGTAAGTGAGAATGGTGTATAAACTGATCCTGATAAGGTGAAAGCAGTGCATGACTGGCCAACACCAGACAATGTGGGAGAGTTAAGAAGTTTCTTGGGACTCTGTACTTATTACTGGAAGTTTGTGAAGGACTTTGCAACTATAGCTGCTCCACTACATGATCTGACTAAATAGGCCAGAAGTTGAATGGACAGGTTCTGCCAGCATTCTTTCAAGACGTTGTAAGGAAAATTGGCCTCCGCTCCACTTTTAAAAGCTTCCAGATCTCT
>NW_013799592.1:0-557 GCF_000517525.1 Limulus polyphemus | reverse complement strand
GCCCTGTCCGAGCCAATCTCCTGACATGAACCCCATCGAAAACCTCTAGGCCATAGTCGACCGGCAAGTCAAGGAACAACCAAAAAACCAACTTCGAAGAGCGATCTACTCCAAATTTTTGAAGCAAGAGTGGGCGAGAATCCCACAATCTAAAATTGACGAGATGATTCTCACGATGCTCCAAAGGATCAACGAACTCCACGAAGCGAAAGGAATATCTACTAGATATTAAGTAAATTATAAATATATCAATTCATATGAATATGACTGAAAATTTTAATTTTTTCTGAAAAGCTGGTGTCTATTTACTTGTGACCACGCTGTGTACGCATTTTGCTTCTCACATAGCCGATTCATATAAACGTGTATTTATTAATATAATAGTGAAAAGGCGCCCTCTATTATAAAGTTGTAATTGCTTTTCGTACGGTCATTTGATATTTACTCGAATAATTTAGCGCCATCTATCCCACTATATATATTAACGTTAGTTTATTAGTTATTATGTGTTATGGAATGACCCGAAAATATTAAAAATAGCGATCGTGGTAAAAGAT
>NW_013799591.1:0-1066 GCF_000517525.1 Limulus polyphemus | reverse complement strand
ATCGCGTGACTTCCGCTGTTGTAACAGTAACAATACACATCACTTAAACTCCAGATGTTTTTCTTTTTCACATTCCCATTAATTTGTCAATTTGTATTCAAAATCAGAGGCATTTAAAATAATAATTCAAATTTATATTTCTTCTCCTACAAGTCACTGTTCAAGAGTCCTTTCCCTAAATACCAGAAGTCGTTAGTTGGGCTGGACAATGAAAGACAAAAACTTTTCTGAAACACTGACGAAAGGCCTCTTGAGCAGTAACTTGCAGGACACAAAATATTATCTTGAAATGCAATTTTTGCACGATTTTAGGCTATTTGTTTCAATACTTCGCCAAATTATACGTTTGAACTGTAAGTTTGTATTTTAGTTTTATATGCTTTCTTGAATACTGTTACGTCTCTGGTCGTTGGTTAATTTTCGTAGAAATTCTTTCACAAAAAACTTAGCGATACAAGTCCTTTCTTAATTAAAACTAGTTTATTATTTCTCAATTCAACTTTGCAATATACTTAATTTCCACAGTCACTTTAACTTAAACACACGCTATAATTCACAACGAATGATTCACGCACTTTACTGCCGCGCTTGACACAACTGTCCGTCTCTATCTCTTCAATCTGCAATTATTCATATATATGCCGTCACTTCTCACCGGTCTTATATATACGAAATAGAGGGCGTCCGGAGAACACTCGAGGCTTCACGAACGGACATGATCTTTCTAGAAGCTCATGACGTGTTACTAGAGTCACGTGACTTCCGCTGTCGTAACAATACATTAATTATTCCTCATCTGAGGAAATTATTGTTGTCAGCTAATCATCTCTTAAACTTATTGTTTAATTTTTGTAGTGCACATTGTTGTATAAAAGGCATTTTAATACTAGAAATAAGCGACCTTAAAACACCAAAGTTTGTTATTTTTCTATAATTGCACACTCAACGTTTCACTTTACAGCAGGGATTCCCAAACTTTGCCAACCGGCGGACCATTTTCAAATTCTTTATTGTTTTGGTGGACCACCGCCCGTTAAAAAAATAGCTTTTATCATGTGCAACTGGT
>NW_013799590.1:0-556 GCF_000517525.1 Limulus polyphemus | reverse complement strand
GATTGACCGTCACATTATAACGCCCCCACGGCTGAAAGGGCGACATGTTTGATGTGACGGGGATTCGAACCCACGACCCTCAGATTGCGAGTCGAGTGTCTTAACCACCTGGCCATGCCGGGCCGTACATGTTGTAGAACTGTGTACTTAGTTTACTGCTCTTGAATAACGCGAAAGGTAAACATGTTGCAGAACTGTGCGCACAGTTAACTGCTCCTGAATAACGTGAAAGGCAAACATGTTGCAGAACTGTGTACATAGTTTACTGCTCTTGAATAACGCGAAAGGTAAATATGTTGTAGAACTGTGTACATAGTTAACTGCTCCTGAATAACGTGAAAGGTAAAGATGTTGTAGAACTGTGTGCATAATTAAGTGCTCCTGAATAACGTGAGAGGTAAACATGTTGTAGAACTGTGTACACAATGAAGTGCTCCTGAATAAAGTGAAAGGTAAATATGTTTTAGAACTGTGTACATAGTTAACTGCTCCTGAATAACGTGAAAAGTAAACATGTTGTAGAACTGTGTACTTAGTTTACTGCTCTTGAATAACG
>NW_013799589.1:0-1138 GCF_000517525.1 Limulus polyphemus | reverse complement strand
ATGAGCCTCAGACCAGCAATATTACTTATAATATCTTTTATTACTCTTTCAATACATTGGTTATATCTCTTGCTTTATATTTCAACTCTATAATCATTTACAATATTCTCAATACAATATCTACTATACAAAAAAAAAACTAATTTAGAGAGAGAGATACTTACTGGAGAGTCGGAACTTTCTTAGCAGAGTCTAAGTTATTGGACTGCATAATGTTGACTGGCTGGAGACTACTGGACGAACTGCCGGACGAACTCCTGGACAAGTAGGCAGCTGGATAACAGCAGTTGACCATGACCAATCGCCTGAGGGTTTTTGGGTGTGGTGCTGGAACAGTCCAAAACTCGCCTCCAAGCAGCCAATAGGAGCACAGCACTACTTGTGGGTGATGCTGTGTCCTATTTGGTTTCTCGCCTGAAGACAAGAAAAATCTGCTTTATAAACCCATGTCTAGGGATGGAAAGTGAGTTCATCCCGGAGTCCAGTAGTCTCCAGAGCTCTCCAGCCAGTCAACATTATGCAGTCCAATAACTTAGACTCTGCTAAGAAGGTTCCTGTACTGCTACACCCATGTCCTGTAACTGATACTGCTTCAAAGCACCGTGATGATTCATAAAATCTAAACTTTTCTGTAGCTTCTATAGTGCTACAGAATCGAGGACAACACTCTCTATCCTGTCCTTGTACTTTATCTTGCATGTGCAGAATAGTGATGACTAAAGGTGGTTGACTGCCTCTACTGTGACCTCAGCCACTAACTTCTATACTCATTTGTATGCTGTGCTATCACGTACTTGCTCTAACCTCGTGTTTGTTACTTACAGTCGTTCTAAACTTATTCTAGCCTCGTATCTGTCACTGACTGCAGTTATAAAAAACAATGGTTTCTAGCCCTGTGCTTGATACTTATCTTTCAAGGCTTATTTTTTATGCTATACTACACAAGCCTCTCCTTGTCTTTAGTTTTTTATATGTCCTTCGAGTCGTTGACTCGTTATTTGTCCTTGGACCTATTTATTCTCTTTCTATCTCTCTTCTGTTTCTTAACTTTTCTAAGTTTTCTAATATAACTTCGTTAATTCTATTTAAATTCACAGAAGCAATGGATGAAATTTCCTCAGAAATTTCCCTTTGCTTC
>NW_013799588.1:0-545 GCF_000517525.1 Limulus polyphemus | reverse complement strand
TAGTGGGATTGACCGTCACATATAACGCCTTCACGGCTGAAGGGCGAGCATGTTTGATGTCATGGGGATTCGAACCCGCGACCCTCAGATTGCTAGTCGATCGCCCTAACCACCTGGCCATGCCGGGCCGTAATTTACTTTACTGACTAAATTTTCAAACTACTACTATACTCGACATAATATGACTGCTTTACATATACAAGGGTTATGCTTATATGGCACTTTATGGTTGGTTGGATTATAACTAATCACAGTGTAAGCTATCAATACGTGAGTGCACCCTGTTGCACTGTATTTTCTCACGATAAAAATGCTTTTCCACATTTTACACTCTTTTTCTTCACCGTTTTTAAAATTATTTCCAGTACTTTAAATATACATTCATGCATTACATTAATAGTCACAAGCTTAGTAAACTAATGAAGTAAACCACGATTTTGCTTATCTAGTTTTGTATTCTAGGCTCGAATCCCCGTTACACCAAACACGCTCGCCCTTTCAGCCGTTATAATGTGGTAAAAGAGTAACCCCAAGAGTTGGCGGTG
>NW_013799587.1:0-556 GCF_000517525.1 Limulus polyphemus | reverse complement strand
GAGATCGAGCCTAGTGGAGTGCGTTGGCAACATAAATTTTGCGAAATACGTCGAAATATTGGAGGAAGGACTCTTGCCACTTTATTCCTCGGGTTTCGTGGACAAGAACACGACGTTGTTCCAGGAAGATGGAGCACCATGTCACACTGCTAGAAACACCCAAACGTTGCAGGAAGAAAATGGTATCCAGAAGTTGCCCTGGCCGAGTCAATCTCCTGACATGAACCCCATCAAAAACCTTTGGGCCATACTCGACCGGCAAGTCAAGAAACAACCAAAAAAATCAACTTCGATGAGCGATCTACTCCATGTTTTGAAACAAGAGTGGGCGAAAATCCCACAATCTAAAATTGACGAGATAATTCTCACGATGTCCCAAAGGATCAACGAACTCCACGAAGCGAAAGGAAGATCCACTAGATATTAATTAAATTATAAATATATCAATTCATGTGAATAGGTCTGAAAAATTTCATTTTTTCTGAAAAGGTGGTGTCTATTTACTTGTGACCACGCTGTGTGTATATATATATATATATATATATATGTGTGTGTG
>NW_013799586.1:0-558 GCF_000517525.1 Limulus polyphemus | reverse complement strand
CCTCAAAAAATTTGATGCCTTCTTAATATAAAAACAAATTTGGTGTTAGGAAAAGGTATAATAATATAATGTAAAATTTAGAAATTTAGTTTTGAGTCACGGAACATTTTTCGCTCTTCACACCCAAATGAAAATGTTTTCTTATTGCAGCATTTTCAAATTGCTCCCCAATATATTCAAATTGCCCCCCTGTGGGGCGTGCGCCCCACATTCAGAATCACTGGATTAGATAGAGTATACTAAAATTTACACATTATATAGGCTACGCTAACATGACGTTTAGGCAGTTCGTTTAACTATTATACGTGATGTTCGTTTTTCTTGGGGGGGGGGGGGTTAATGAAAGTGTTCCAAAACGCAACATTAATTTCTTGATGACCTAATATTTATTTGTAAGCTTTACAAATTACACATATCATTAGTACTGTATATATTTGATATTCAAGGTTGTCATAAATAGAACGAAAGCAGGTATTTGTTCCTCAAGGTGGCGTGGGGGGTCACATCCCTCACTGTAGAGCTCAGTCCCCCAATTTGAGTTTAGGATTACTCTTTAAA
>NW_013799585.1:0-558 GCF_000517525.1 Limulus polyphemus | reverse complement strand
GACAAGGTATTTATAGCTTGTTAGTAGGTCATTGACCTGTATGTTATTTTTCATAAATTCACGCTAAGCCATTCAAAGGAGATCAATCCACATTCTTGCAGAAATATTCGCCATATCTTCATCTCTATTTAATACTATGATACTATTTAATACTGTTAAGTCCATGTATAAAAAGTGAACCGGTCAAAAATGCAATTGTCCATTTATTTCAAGAAGGCATATAATTTATCAACTGTACGACCACCCATTCTATTCAACTTTCAATGTTGAAAGGGTATATAAATCAGTTAGTTTTTGTTGTTTTTTTTTAGAATAGCGGTTGCAATAAAAAATTGATTTTTCTTGATAAATTACAGAATTTAGTTTGAATAATTCATCATTTCCAATTATATCTCTAGCTTCTTCTTCACAATAGCCAAGTTCTTGTATATTTTCTCCTCTGTTTCCTCACTGGCGAGCACTGCTCTGAAAGACGCCATTTTTATTGGAATAAAAATAAATACCACACATGAATATAAAAAAAAAAAATTAAATGGCATTCAGTGATGTTTTTGGACT
>NW_013799584.1:0-880 GCF_000517525.1 Limulus polyphemus | reverse complement strand
TGTTTAAACATAAGTTTTATTTACCATATGTACATATATATATATATATATATATAAACATATTGTTGTAAATGTGTAATCAGAAATTTTTATTTTCTATATATAGATATATATATATCGTTGAGAATGTTTAAATAGAGTTTTTCCATATATATTGTTCTAAATGTTTAATCGGAAGTTTTATTTACCATATATTTATACATATTTATATATATATTGTTATAGATGTATAATCAGAAGTTTTAAATCACCATATATATCGTTGTGAATGTTAATCAGAAGTTTTTTTTTCCCATATACATATATATTTATATTTATCGATGCAAATGTGTAATCAGGAGTTTTTAATTAACGTACATATATATAAATATATCGTTGTAAATGTTTAATCAGAAGTTTTTAGTTACCATATATATCTTTGAAAATGTCTAATAAGAAGTCTTCTTTACCATATATTATCGTTGTAAGTGATACCTCGACCGGTAGTTGGCGTCCAATGCTGATGCTTTCCACGTACCTCAGGAGGAGACCGTACACCGATGTTGGAGAAGGGGTGACCATAACATATGTTTCACTCTTATATTATGACAGCCAGTTAAACGCGGTAGTGGCCGTTCGAACGTTACCGACTATCCAAAAATATTCAGTGACCCGACATCGAAGGCAGTACCTAACGCCTCTGGGGAACACCTGCCAGAATGAGGCCGAGGTTCCGTCGATCAGGCCTCGACCGTATGTTGGCGACGTATGCCGATGCTTCACGCGTACCAGAGGCGGAGACGTACCCCAGAGAAGTTAATCAGAAGTTTTATTTACCAAATAAATATATATCGATTAAAATGTTTAAACATAAGTTTTATTTACCATATATATATATATA
>NW_013799583.1:0-557 GCF_000517525.1 Limulus polyphemus | reverse complement strand
CATATTTAGCCGCGAGAAAAATGATATTTAAATGATTCAAGGTTGGAAATTAAAAATATACATTTTTAAAAGGTGAATATAAGTAAAAGACTGTCTTTATGGCTTACTAGTAAATTTACTTTGGAGAAAGGTTTTATGCCTTTTCTTAATTATCTGTTTACCGTAGGGAATCGAACCCCGGATTATAGCGTTGTAAGTCCCTTAAAGGGGGGGGTACCATGAGGGAAAGATCATAAAGTAAGTGAAGACATGGTGAGGAGAAAAGAAGATTAAAAAGTAGCAGAGACACCCTGTTTTAACTCTTTGCTCATGATGGTATACTGCTGATCCCTCAGTGTCTAAATATTATCCCTATAATTGTATTGTGTATGCATTAGTTCAGTGTTTTAAACGACAAACATAACTTTATAACAAAGTGTGTAATATCTACTTTACTCCCCTTCAGATGATTAATCAAGTCAATAATGGCTGGAGACGGCTTGAATGGGTAATGAAGAAAAACTTTAATATAAGTTTAACATAACAGCAAATGTACAACGTTTCGACAAGGTTTTGTC
>NW_013799582.1:0-554 GCF_000517525.1 Limulus polyphemus | reverse complement strand
GTGTGTGTGTGTGTTGTTTTTAAAGTTAAGTGTACAAATACTAACCCTGACAAGAGAGTAGAAATGGAAATTTGGAAGATATTTGTTTTCAAAATGTGTCTTTTCATCAAATACTTTAATTATTTTAAAGTAAAAAATTATTTTATACATTCATGAAATCTGATTTATGCTAAATTTGTATCTTGGGTTCATATTTTATGCCTTTCTTCATAGCTTTTATAAATATATAAAAGAATAGCTGCTAGAAAGCAGAAACTGTATTTGTATTTGTTTTTTTAGAATACTTTTCCTCAGACAACAGATAAAAGAACTGGAAGATTTAAAAAGTCAAAATTTATTTATGTCTGTCACTCATTAAGCCATGGTAAGTATGATTATTATTATTTTCCAAGTTTATATATATTTAATATGTGCTCAGTGTGTCTTTGAACCTACACTTTTTGTTGTTGTTGTTGTTTTTTCACACAAATCGTTTATTTGATTACCTGCATAACTCTTTCCACATTGGCTTGGTTGAATCGACTGAGTTCAAGTTCATAACCATTTTGTGCCCA
>NW_013799581.1:0-558 GCF_000517525.1 Limulus polyphemus | reverse complement strand
CATTTATCGAGTCATGCTGTTGTACAAGTCATCAATCGAGTTTGTTTTAAAGGACATTTATTGAGTCATACTGTTGTACAAGTCACCAATCGAGTTTGTTTTAAAGGACATTTATTGAGTCATACTGTTGTACAAGTCACCAGTCGAGTTGTTTTAGAGGACTTTTATCGAGTCATACTGTTGTACAAGTCACCAATCGAGTTTGTTTTAAAGGACATTTATCAAGTCATGCTGTTGTACAAGTCACCAATCGAGTTTGTTTTAAAGGACATTTATTGAGTCATACTGTTGTACAAGTCACTAGTTGAGTTGTTTTAGTGGACATTTATTGAGTCATACTGTTGTACAAGTCACCAATCGAGTTTGTTTTAAAAGACATTTATTGAGTCATACTGTTGTACAAGTCACCAATCGAGTTTGTTTTAAAGGACATTTATCGAGTCATGCTGTTGTACAAGTCATCAATCAAGTTTGTTTTAAAGGACATTTATTGAGTCATACTGTTGTACAAGTCACCAGTCGAGTTGTTTTAGAGGACATTTATCGAGTCATGCTGTT
>NW_013799580.1:0-558 GCF_000517525.1 Limulus polyphemus | reverse complement strand
GGGCCTTCGAACTTTCAGTTTTACAACACACGCACAGTTTACCATTATTTAAGCGGTGCTGATATTATTAAAAACTAAATTCTTACTGCGTTTCGTTAGAAGCAACTATTATCTTAATATGAATGTTATCGAATGATGTATTTTTAGGTACAAAATGCCGAATTGTGAAGAACTAAAATATATTAAGATACTCAAACTTACAACACACAATTAAAATGTTATTCAAAACTGATCAACAGTCGTAAAAGACACTACATGTTTCGACGTTTGATAGGTTTTATACAATGTTGATCGTTTGAGTATTTTAATATATTTTAAATATTTGTATACGTTAATTGAATTTTAACCGATTGTCAAGAACTAAATTGAACATTGGTTAGAATAGACACTTTCTTCGTTCTTTAAGCCTAATTTATTTGATACTAGCTGAGTTACCCGGCGTTGCACGGTGAAAATTTAGATTTGAAATGTATAGATCAGTATTTTTTTTAGCAAATTATTCAGTAAGTAGACAAAAGCTGTCATGAGAGAAATAAAAAAGCATTTAATCAAACAAAG
>NW_013799579.1:0-557 GCF_000517525.1 Limulus polyphemus | reverse complement strand
TTGTAATATACATCTCATACAATCATGGTATGGTATTGTAATGTACATCTCATACAATCATGGTATGGTATTGTAATGTACATCTCATACAATCATGGTATGGCATTGTAATATACATCTCATACAATCATGGTATGGTATTGTAATGTACATCTCAGACAATCATGGTATGGTACTGTAATGTACATCTCAGACAATCATGGTATGGTATTGTAATGTGCATCTCAGACAATAATGGTATGGTATTGTAATATACATCTCAGACAGCCTTGGTATGGTATTGTAGTATACACCTCAGACAGCCTTGTTATGGTATTGTAGTATACACCTCAGACAGCCTTGCTATGGTATTGTAGTATACACCTCAGACAACCTTGTTATGGTATTGTAGTATACACCTCAGACAGCCTTGCTATGATATTGTAGTATACACCTCAGGCAGCCTTGCTATGGTATTGTAGTATACACCTCAGACAGCCTTGCTATGGTATTGTAGTATACACCTCAGACACCTTGTATGGTATTGTAGTATACACTCAGACAGCCTTGCTATTGAT